>NW_025728797.1:300000-484132 GCF_021461385.2 Schistocerca piceifrons | reverse complement strand
AATTTCTGTGATTCATCGTCAATAAGAATGTCCAAGGGATACAGTAAACCTGAAGTGAAGCACCGGTCTCTAAAACTGGACTCACAGGAGAGGTTCAAATCATAGAAAGTGAGAGTGTCAGTCCTCTTGTACTTAAGTCGGCATTGCGCCATTTGTATTAAATTCGGATGCAATTTCTGTGTTTCATCGTCAATAAGAAGGTGGAAGGGATACAGTGAACCTGAAGTGAAGCATCGGAATCTTAAACTGGACTCATAGGAGAGATTCAAATCATAGAAAGTGAGAGTGTTACTCCTCTTGTACTTAAGTCGGTATTGTGCCCTTTGTATTAAATTCGGATGCAATTTCTGTGTTTCATCGTCAATAAGAAGGTCCAAGAGATACAGTTAACGTTAAGGGAAGCATCGGAATATAAAAGTGGAATCACAGGAGAGGTTCAAATCATAGAATGTTAGAGCGTCAGTCCTCTTTTACTTAAGTCGGCATTGTGCCTTTTGTATTAAATTCGGATGCAATTTCTGTGTTTAATCGTCAATAAGAAGGTCCAAGGGATACAGTAAACCTAAAGTGAAGCATCGGAATCTAAAACTGGACTCACAGGAGAGGTTCGAATCACAGAAAATTAGAGTGTCAGTCCTCTTGTACTTAAGTCGGCAATGTGCCTTTTGAATTTAATTCCGATGCAATTTCTGTGTTGTATCGTCAATAAGAACGTCCAAGGGATACAGTAAACCTGAAGTGAAGCAACGGAATCTAAAACTGGACTCACAGGAGAGGTTTAAATCATAGAAAGTGAGAGTGTCAGTCCTCTTTTACTTACGTCGGAATTGTGCATTTTGAATTTAATTCCGATGCAATTTCTGTGTGTCATCGTCAATAAGAAGGTCCAAGGGATACAGTAAACCTGAAGTGAAGCATCGGAATCTTAAACTGGACTCATAGGAGAGATTCAAATCATAGAAAGTTGCTCCTCTTGTACTTAAGTCGGTATTGTGCCTCTTGTATTAAATTCGGATGCAATTTCTGTGTTTCATCGTCAATAAGAAGGTCCAAGGGATACAGTAAACCTGAAGTGAAGCATCGGAATCTAATACTGGACGCACAGAAGAGGTTCAAATCATACAAAGTTAGAGTGTCAGTCCTCTTGTACTTAAGTCGGCATTGTGCCTTTTGAATTTAATTCCGATGCAATTTCTGTGTTTTATCGTTAATAATAACGTCCAAGGGATACATTGAACCTGACGTGAAGCAACGGAATCTAAAACTGCACTCACAGGAGAGGTTCAAATCATAGATAGTGAGAGTGTCAGTCCTCTTTTACTTAAGTCGGCATTGTGCCTTTTGTATTAAATTCGGATGAAATTTCTGTGTTTAATCGTCAATAAGAAGGTCCAAGGGATACAGTAAACCTGAAGTGAAGCATCGGAATCTAAAACTGGACTCACAGGAGGGATTCAAATCATAGCTAGTGAGAGTGTCAGTCCTCTTGTACTTAAGTCGGCATTGTGCCTTTTATATTAAATTCCGATACAATTTCTGTGTCTTATCGTCAATAAGAAGGACCAATGGATACAGTAAACCTGAAGTGAGGCATTGGAATCTAAAACTAGACTCACAGGAGAGGTTCAAATCATAGAAAGTGGGAGTGTCTGTCTTCTTGTACTTAAGTCGGCATTGTGCCTTTTGAATTTAATTCCGATGCAATTTCTTTGTTTCATCGTCAATAAGAAGGTGCAAGGTATACAATAAACCTGAAGTGAGAGCATCGGAATCTAAAACTGGACTCACAGGAGAGTTTCGAATCATGGAAAGTGAGAGCGTCAGTCCTCTTGTACTTAAGTCGCCATTGTGCCTTTTGTATTAAATTCGGATGCAAACTCTGTGTTTCATTGTCAATAAGAAGGTCCAAGGGATACAGTAAACCTGAAGTGAAGCATCGGAATCTAAAACTGAACTCACAGGAGGGGCTCAAATCATAGACAGTGAGAGTGTCAGTCCTCTTGTACTTAAGTCGGCATTGTGCCTTTTGTATTAAATTCGGATGCAATTTCTGTGTTTAATCGTCAATAAGAAGGACCAAGGGATACAGTAAACCTAAAGTGAAGCATCGGAATCTAAAACTGGACTCACAGGAGGGGTTCAAATCAGAGACAGTGAGAGTGTCAGTCCTCTTTTACTTAAGTCGGCATTGTGCTTCTCGAATTTAATTCCGATGCAATTTCTGTGATTCATCGTCAATAAGAATGTCCAAGGGATACAGTAAACCTGAAGTGAAGCACCGGTCTCTAAAACTGGACTCACAGGAGAG
This sequence comes from Schistocerca piceifrons, assembly GCF_021461385.2. NCBI lineage: Eukaryota > Metazoa > Arthropoda > Insecta > Orthoptera > Acrididae > Schistocerca > Schistocerca piceifrons. The sequence continues at coordinate 481,824 of NW_025728797.1, read as the reverse complement.
GTTCAAATCATAGAAAGTGAGAGTGTCAGTCCTCTTGTACTTAAGTCGGCATTGCGCCATTTGTATTAAATTCGGATGCAATTTCTGTGTTTCATCGTCAATAAGAAGGTGGAAGGGATACAGTGAACCTGAAGTGAAGCATCGGAATCTTAAACTGGACTCATAGGAGAGATTCAAATCATAGAAAGTGAGAGTGTTACTCCTCTTGTACTTAAGTCGGTATTGTGCCCTTTGTATTAAATTCGGATGCAATTTCTGTGTTTCATCGTCAATAAGAAGGTCCAAGAGATACAGTTAACGTTAAGGGAAGCATCGGAATATAAAAGTGAAATCACAGGAGAGGTTCAAATCATAGAATGTTAGAGCGTCAGTCCTCTTTTACTTAAGTCGGCATTGTGCCTTTTGTATTAAATTCGGATGCAATTTCTGTGTTTAATCGTCAATAAGAAGGTCCAAGGGATACAGTAAACCTAAAGTGAAGCATCGGAATCTAAAACTGGACTCACAGGAGAGGTTCGAATCACAGAAAAGTAGAGTGTCAGTCCTCTTGTACTTAAGTCGGCAATGTGCCTTTTGAATTTAATTCCGATGCAATTTCTGCGTTGTATCGTCAATAAGAACGTCCAAGGGATACAGTAAACCTGAAGTGAAGCAACGGAATCTAAAACTGGACTCACAGGAGAGGTTCAAATCATAGAAAGTGAGAGTGTCAGTCCTCTTTTACTTACGTCGGAATTGTGCATTTTGAATTTAATTCCGATGCAATTTCTGTGTGTCATCGTCAATAAGAAGGTCCAAGGGATACAGTAAACCTGAAGTGAAGCATCGGAATCTTAAACTGGACTCATAGGAGAGATTCAAATCATAGAAAGTTGCTCCTCTTGTACTTAAGTCGGTATTGTGCCTCTTGTATTAAATTCGGATGCAATTTCTGTGTTTCATCGTCAATAAGAAGGTCCAAGGGATACAGTAAACCTGAAGTGAAGCATCGGAATCTAATACTGGACGCACAGAAGAGGTTCAAATCATACAAAGTTAGAGTGTCAGTCCTCTTGTACTTAAGTCGGCATTGTGCCTTTTGAATTTAATTCCGATGCAATTTCTGTGTTTTATCGTTAATAATAACGTCCAAGGGATACATTGAACCTGACGTGAAGCAACGGAATCTAAAACTGCACTCACAGGAGAGGTTCAAATCATAGATAGTGAGAGTGTCAGTCCTCTTTTACTTAAGTCGGCATTGTGCCTTTTGTATTAAATTCGGATGAAATTTCTGTGTTTAATCGTCAATAAGAAGGTCCAAGGGATACAGTAAACCTGAAGTGAAGCATCGGAATCTAAAATTGAACTCACAGGAGGGGCTCAAATCATAGACAGTGAGTGTGTCAGTCCTCTTGTACTTAAGTCGGCATTGTGCCTTTTGTATTAAATTCGGATGCAATTTCTGTGTTTAATCGTCAATAAGAAGGACCAAGGGATACAGTAAACCTAAAGTGAAGCATCGGAATCTAAAACTGGACTCACAGGAGAGGTTCGAATTACAGAAAGTTAGAGCGTCAGTCCTCTTGTACTTAAGTCGGCATTGTGCCTTTTGAATTTAATTCCGATGCTATTTCTGTGTTTTATCGTCAATAAGAACGTCCAAGGGATACAGTAAACCTGAAGTGAAGCAACGGAATCTAAAACTGGACTCACAGGAGAGGTTCAAATCATAGAAAGTGAGAGTGTCAGTCCTCTTTTACTTACGTCGGAATTGTGCATTTTTATTTAATTCCGATGCAATTTCTGTGTGTCATCGTCAATAAGAAGGTCCAAGGGATACAGTAAACCTGAAGTGAAGCATCGGAATCTTAAACTGGACTCATAGGAGAGATTCAAATCATAGAAAGTTAGAGTGTTACTCCTCTTGTACTTAAGTCGGTATTGTGCCTTTTGTATTAAATTCGGATGCAATTTCTGTGTTTCATCGTCAATAAGAAGGTCCAAGGGATACAGTAAACCTGAAGTGAAGCATCGGAATCTAATACTGGACGCACAGGAGAGGTTCAAATCATACTAAGTTTTGGTGTCAGTCCCCTTTTACTTAAGTCGGCATTGTGCCTTTTGTATTAAATTCCGATGCAATTTCTGTGTTTCATCGTCAATTAGAAGGTGCAAGGTATACAGTAAACCTGAAGTGAAGCATCGGAATCTAAAACTGGACTCACATCAGAGGTTCAAATCATAGAAAGTGAGAGTGTCAGTCCTCTTCTACTTAAGTCGGCATTGTGCCATTTGTATTAAATTCGGATACAATTTCTGTGTTTCATCGTCAATAAGAAGGTCCAAGGGATACAGTTAACCTGAAGTGAAGCATCGGAACCTAAAACTGGACTCACAGGAGAGGTGCATATCATAGAAAGTTAGAATGTCAGTCCACTTGTCCTTAAGTCGGCATTGTGCATTTTGTTCTAAATTCGGATGCAGTTTCTGTGTTTCATCGTCAATAAGAAGGTCCAAGGGATACAGTATACCTTAAGTGAAGCATCGGAATCTAAAACTGGACTCACAGGAAAGATTCAAATCATACATTGTTAGAGTGTCAGTCCTCTTGTACGTAAGGCAGTATTGTGCCTCTTGTATTAAATTCCGATGCAATTTCTGTGTTTCACCGTCAATAAGAAGGTAAACCTGAAGTGAAGCTTCGGAATCTAAAAGTGGACTCACAGGAGAGGTTCAAATCATAGAAGCTGAGAGTGTCAGTCCTCTTGTACTTAAGTCGGCATTGTGCCATTTGTATTAAATTCGGATACAATTTCTGTGTTTCATCGTCAATAAGAAGGTCCAAGGGATACAGTAAATCTGAAGTGAAACATCGGAATCTAAATCTGGACTCACAGTAGAGGTTCAAATCATAGAATGTTAAAGTGTCACTCCTCTTGTACTTGAGTCGGTATTGTGCCTTTTGTATTGAATTCGGATGCAATTTCTGTGTTTCATCGTCAATAACAAGGTCCAAGGGATAAAGTAAACCTGAAGTGAAGCATCGGAAACTAAAACTGGACTCACAGGAGAAGTTCAAATCATAGACCGTTAGAGTGTCAGTCCTCTTGTACTTAAGTCGGCATTTTGCACAGTGACGACTTAAGTAAAAGAGGACTGACACTCTCACTTTCTATGATTTGAACCCCTCCTGTGAGTCCAGTTTTAGGTTCCGACGCTTCCCTTAAGGTTTACTGTATCCCTTGGACCTTTTTATAGACGATGAAAAACAGAAATTGCATCCGAATTTAACACAAAAGGCACAATACCGACTTAAGTACAAGAGGAGTAACACTCTAACTTTCTATGATTTCAATCTCTCCTGTGAGTCCAGTTTTAGATTCCGATGCATCACTTCAGGTTTACTGTATCCCTTGGACCTTCTTATTGACGATGAAACACAGAAATTGCAACCGAATTTAATACAAATGGCACAATACCGACTTATATACAAGAGGACTAACACTCTCACTTTCTATGATTTGAACCTCTCCTGTGAGTCCAGTTTTAGATTCCGACGCTTCCCTTAAGGTTTACTGTATCCCTTGGACCTTCTTATTGACGATGAAACACAGAAATTGCATCGGAATTAAATTCAAAAAGCACAATGCCGACTTAAGTAAAAGAGGACTGACACTCTCACTTTCTATGATTTGAACCCCTCCTGTGAGTCCAGTTTTAGATTCCGATGCTTCTCTTCAGGTTTACTGCATCCCTTGGACCTTCTTATTGACGATGAAACACAGAAATTTCATCGGAATTAAATTCAAAAAGCACAATGCCGACTTAAGTAAAGAGGACTTACACTCTCACTTTCCATGTTTCGAACCTCTCCTGTGAGTCCAGTTTTAGATTCCGATGCTTCAATTCAGGTTTACTGTATACCTTGCAACTTCTTATTGACGATGAAACAAAGAAATTGCATCGGAATTAAATTCAAAAGGCACAATGCGACTTAAGTACAAGAGGAATGACACTCTAACTTTCTATGATTTGAACGTCTCCTGTGAGTCCAGTTTTAGATTCCGATGCATTACTTCAGGTCTACTGTATACATTGCACCTTCTTATTGACGATGAAACACAGATATTGCATCCGAATTTAATACAAAACGCACAATACCGACTTAAGTACAAGAGGAGTGACACTCTAACTCTCTATGATTTGAACCTGTCCTGTGAGTCCAGTTTTAGATTCTGATGCTTCACTTTAAGTTTACTGTATCCCTTGGACTTTCTTATTGACGGTGAAACACAGAAATTGCATCCGAATTTAATACAAAAGGCAAAATGACGACTTAAGTACAAGAGGACTGACACTCTAACTTTCTATGATTTGAACTTCTCCTGTGAGTCCAGTTTTAGATTCCGATGCTTCACTTCAGGTTTACTATATCCCTTGGACCTTGTTATTGACGATGAAACAAAGAAATTGCATCCGAATTCAATACAAAAGGCAGAATACCGACTCAAATACAAGAGGAGTGACACTTTAACTTTCTATGATTTGAACCTCTACTGTGAGTCCAGATTTAGATTCCGATGTTTCACTTCAGATTTACTGTATCCCTTGGACCTTCCTATTGACGATGAAACACAGAAATTGCATCCGAATTTAGAACAAAATGCACAATGCCGACTTAAGGACAAGTGGACTGACTTTCTAACTTTCTATGATATGAACCTCTCCTGTGAGTCCAGTTTTAGGTTTCGATGCTTCACTTCAGGTTAACTGTATCCCTTGGACCTTCTTATTGACGATGAAACACAGAAATTGTATCCGAATTTAATACAAATGGCACAATGCCGACTTAAGTAGAAGAGGACTGACACTCTCACTTTCTATGATTTGAACCTCTGATGTGAGTCCAGTTTTAGATTCCGATGCTTCACTTCAGGTTTACTGTATCCCTTGGACTTTCATATTGACGGTGAAACACAGAAATTGCATCCGAATTTAATATAAAGGCACAATGCCGACTTAAGTACAAGAGGACTGACACTCTAACTTTCTATGATTTGAACTTCTCCTGTGAGTCCAGTTTTAGATTCCGATGCTTCACTTCAGGTTTACTGTATCCCTTGGACCTTCTTATTGACGATGAGACACAGAAATTGCATCGGAATTAAATTCAAAAAGCACAGTGCCGACTTAAGTAAAAGAGGACTGACACTCTCACTTTCTATGATTTGAACCCGTCCTGTGAGTCCAGTTTTAGATTCCGACGCTTCCCTTAAGGTTTACTGTATCCCTTGGATCTTCTTATTGACGATGAAACACAGAAATTGCATCCGAATTTAATACTAAAGGCACAATTCCGACTTAAGTACAAGAGGAGTAACACTCTAACTTTCTATGATTTCAATCTCTCCTGTGAGTCCAGTTTTAGATTCCTACGCTTCCCTTAAGGTTTACTGTATCCCTTGGACCTTCTTATTGACTATGAAACACAGAAATTGCATCGGAATTAAATTCAAAAAGCACAATGCCGACTTAAGTAAAAGAGGACTGACACTCTCACTTTCCATGATTTGAACCCCACCTGTGAGTCCAGTTTTAGATTCCGATGCTTCACTTCAGGTTTACTGTATCCCTTGGACCTTCTTATTGACGATGAAACACAGAAATTGCATCGGAATTAAATTCAAAAAGCACAATGCCGACTTAAGTAAAAGAGGACTGACACTCTCACTTTCCATGTTTCGAACCTCTCCTGTGACTCCAGTTATAGATTCCGATGCTTCACTCAGGTTTACTGTATACCTTGCACCTTCTTATTGACGATGAAACAAAGAAATTGCATCGGAATTAAATTCAAAAGGCACAATGCGACTTAAGTACAAGAGGAATGACACTCTAACTTTCTATGATTTGAACGTCTCCTGTGAGTCCAGTTTTAGATTCCGATGCTTCACTTCAGGTCTACTGTATACATTGCACCTTCTTATTGACGATGAAACACAGATATTGCATCCGAATTTAATACAAAACGCACAATACCGACTTAAGTACAAGAGGAGTGACACTCAAACTCTCTATGATTTGAACCTGTCCTGTGAGTCCAGTTTTAGATTCTGATGCTTCACTTCAGGTTTACTGTATCCCTTGGACTTTCTTATTGACGGTGAAACACAGAAATTGCATCCGAATTTAATACAAAAGGCAAAATGCCGACTTAAGTACAAGAGGACTGACACTCTAACTTTCTATGATTTGAACTTCTCCTGTGAGTCCAGTTTTAGTTTCCGATGCTTCACTTCAGGTTTACTATCTCCCTTGGACCTTGTAATTGACGATGAAACACAGAAATTGCATCCGAATTCAATACAAAAGGCACAATACCGACTCAAGTACAAGAGGAGTGACACTTTAACATTCTATGATTTGAACCTCTACTGTGAGTCCAGATTTAGATTCCGATGTTTCACTTCAGATTTACTGTATCCCTTGGACCTTCTTAATGACGATGAAACACAGAAATTGTATCCGAATTTAATACAAATGGCACAATGCCGACTTAAGTACAAGAGGACTGACACTCTCAGCTTCTATGATTTGAACCTCTCCTGTGAGTCCACTTTTAGATTCCGAAGCTTCACTTCAGGTTTACTGTGTACCTTGCACCTTCTTATTGACGGTGAAACACAGAAATTGCATCGGAATGTAATACAAGAGGCACAATACTGCCTTACGTACAAGAGGACTGACACTCTAACAATGTATGATTTGAATCTTTCCTGTGAGTCCAGTTTTAGATTCCGATGCTTCACTTCAGGTATACTGTATCCCTTGGACCTTCTTATTGACGATGAAACACAGAAATTGCATCCGAATTTAGAACAAAATGCACAATGCCGACTTAAGGACAAGTGGACTGACATTCTAACTTTCTATGATATGCACCTCTCCTGTGAGTCCAGTTTTAGGTTCCGATGCTTCACTACAGGTTAACTGTATCCCTTGGACCTTCTTATTGACGATGAAACACAGAAATTGTATCCGAATTTAATACAAATGGCACAATGCCGACTTAAGTAGAAGAGGACTGACACTCTCACTTTCTATGATTTGAACCTCTGATGTGAGTCCAGTTTTAGATTCCGATGCTTCACTTCAGGTTTACTGTATACCTTGCACCTTCTAATTGACGATGAAACACAGAAATTGCATCGGAATTAAATTAAAAATGCACAATTCCGACGTAAGTAAAAGAGGACTGACACTCTCACTTTCTATGATTTGAACCTCTCCTGTGAGTCCAGTTTTAGATTCCGTTGCTTCACTTCAGGTTTACTGTATCCCTTGGACGTTCTTATTGACGATAAAACACAGAAATAGCATCGGAATTAAATTCAAAAGGCACAATGCCGACTTAAGTACAAGAGGAGTGACACTCTAACTTTCTGTGATTCGAACCTCTCCTGTGAGTCCAGTTTTAGATTCCGATGCTTCACTTTAGGTTTACTGTATCCCTTGGTCCTTCTTATTGACGATTAAACACAGAAATCGCATCCGAATTTAATACAAAAGGCACAATACCGACTTAAGTACAAGAGGAGTAACACACTAACTTTCTATGATTTGAATCTCTCCTATGAGTCCAGTTTAAGATTCCGATGCTTCACTTCATGTTTACTGTATCCCTTTCACCTTCTTATTGACGATGTAACACAGAAATTGCATCCGAATTTAATACAAATGGCGCAATGCCGACTTAAGTACAAGACGACTGACACTCTCACTTTCTATGATTTGAACCTCTCCTGTGAGTCCAGTTTTAGATACCGGTGCTTCACTTCAGGTTTACTGTATCCCTTGGACATTCTTATTGACGATGAATCACAGAAATTGCATCGGAATTAAATTCGAAAAGCACAATGCCGACTTAAGTAAAAGAGGACTGACACTCTCACTGTCTATGATTTGAGCCCCTCCTGTGAGTCCAGTTTTAGATTCCGATGCTTCACTTCAGGTTTACTGTATCCCTTGGACCTTCTTATTGACGATGAAACACAGAGTTTGCATCCGAATTTAATATATAAGGCACAATGCCGACTTAAGTACAAGAGGGATGACACTCTAACTTTCTATGATTTGAACCTCTCCTGTGAGTCCAGATTTAGATTCCGATGTTTTACTTGAGGTTTACTGTATCCTGTGGATCTTCTTATTGACGATGAAACACAGAAATTCTATCCAAATTTAATACAAAAGGCACAATGGCGACTTAAGTACAAGAGGACTGACACTCTCACTTTCCATGATTCGAAACTCTCCTGTGAGTCCAGTTTTAGATTCCGATGCTCTCACTTCAGGTTTATTGTATACCTTGCACCTTCTTATTGACGATGAAACAAAGAAATTGCATCGGAATTAAATTAAAACGGCACAATGCCGACTTAAGTACAAGAAGACTGACACTCCCACTTTCTATGATTTGAACCTCTCCTGTGAGTCTAGTTTTAGATTCCAATGCTTCACTTCAGGTTTACTGTATCCCTTGGACCTTCTTATTGACGATGAAACACAGAAATTGCATCCGAATTTAATACAAAGGGCACAATGCCGACTTAAGTAAAAGAGGACTGACACTCTAACAATCTATGATTTGAACCTCTCCTGTGAGTCCAGTTTTAGATTCTGATGCTTCCCTTCAGGTTTACTGTATCCATTGGTCCTTCTTATTGACGATAAGACACAGAAATTGCATCGGAATTTAATATAAAAGGCACAATGCCGACTTAAGTACAAGAGGACTGACACTCTCACTAGCTATGATTTGAATCCCTCCTGTGAGTCCAGTTTTAGATTCCGATGCTTCACTTCAGGTTTACTGTATCCCTTGGACCTTCTTATTGACGATTAAACACAAGAAATTTCATCCGAATTTAATACAAAAGGCACAATGCCGACTTAAGTAAAAGAGGACTGACACTCTCACTATCTATGATTTGAACCTGTCCTGTGAGTGCAGTTTTAGATTCCGTTGCTTCACTTCAGGTTCAATGTATCCTTGGACGTTATTATTAACGATAAAACACAGATATTGCATTGGAATAAATTCAAAAGGCACAATGCCGACTTAAGTACAAGAGGACTGACCACTCTAACTTTGTATGATTTGAACCTCTCCTGTGCGTCCAGTATTAGATTCCGATGCTTCACTTCAGGTTTACTGTATCCTTGGACCTTCTTGTTGACGATGAAACACAGAAATTGCATCCGAATTTAATACAAGAGGCACAATACCGACTTAAGTACAAGAGGAGCAACTTTCTATGATTTGAATCTCTCCTATGAGTCCAGTTTAAGATTCCGATGCTTCACTTCAGGTTTACTGTATCCCTTGGACTTTCTTATTGACGGTGAAACACAGAAATTGCATCCGAATTTAATATAAAGGCACAATGCCGACTTAAGTACAAGAGCACTGACACTCTAACTTTCTATGATTTGAACTTCTCCTGTGAGTCCAGTTTTAGATTCCGATGCTTCACTTCAGGTTTACTGTATCCCTTGGACCTTCTTGACGATGAAACACAGAAATTGCATCGGAATTAAATTCAAATAGCACAGTGCCGACTTAAGTAAAAGAGGACTGACACTCTCACTTTCTATGAGTTGAACCCCTCCTGTGAGTCCAGTTTTAGATTCCGACGCTTCCCTTAAGGTTTACTGTATCCCTTGGACCTTTTTATTGACGATGAAAAACAGAAATTGTATCCGAATTTAACACAAAAGGCACAATACCGACTTAAGTACAAGAGGAGTAACACTCTAACTTTCTATGATTTCAATCTCTCCTGTGAGTCCAGTTTTAGATTCCGATGCATCACTTCAGGTTTACTGTATCCCTTGGACCTTCTTATTGACGATGAAACACAGAAATTGCAACCGAATTTAATACAATTGGCACAATACCGACTTATATACAGGAGGACTAACACTCTCATTTTCTATGATTTGAACCTCTCCTGTGAGTCCAGTTTTAGATTCCGACGCTTCCCTTAAGGATTACTGTATCCCTTGGACCTTCTTATTGACGATGAAACACAGAAATTGCATCGGAATTAAATTCAAAAAGCACAATGCCGACTTAAGTAAAAGAGGACTGACACTCTCACTTTCTATGATTTGAACCCGTCCTGTGAGTCCAGTTTTAGATTCCGATGCTTCACTTCAGGTTTACTGTATCCCTTGGACCTTCTTATTGACGATGACACACAGAAATTTCATCGGAATTAAATTCAAAAAGCACAATGCCGACTTAAGTAAAGAGGACTTGCACTCTCACTTTCCATGTTTCGAACCTCTCCTGTGAGTCCAGTTTTAGATTCCGATGCTTCACTTCAGGTTTACTGTATACCTTGCACCTTCTTATTGACGATGAAACAAAGTAATTGCATCGGAATTAAATTCAAAAGGCACAATGCGACTTAAGTACAAGAGGAATGACACTCTAACTTTCTATGATTTGAACGTCTCCTGTGAGTCCAGTTTTAGATTCCGATGCTTTACTTCAGGTCTACTGTATACATTGCACCTTCTTATTCACGATGAAACACAGATATTGCATCCGAATTTAATTCAAAACGCACAATACCGACTTAAGTACAAGAGGAGTGACACTCTAACTCTCTATGATTTGAACCTGTCCTGTGAGTCCAGTTTTAGATTCTGATGCTTCACTTTAAGTTTACTGTATCCCTTGACTATCTTATTGACGGTGAAACACAGAAATTGCATCCGAATTTAATACAAAAGGCAAAATGACGACTTAAGTACAAGAGGACTGACACTCTAACTTTCTATGATTTGAACTTCTCCTGTGAGTCCAGTTTTAGATTCCGATGCTTCACTTCAGGTTTACTATATCCCTTGGACCTTGTTATTGACGATGAAACAAAGAAATTGCATCCGAATTCAATACAAAAGGCAGAATACCGACTCAAATACAAGAGGAGTGACACTTTAACTTTCTATGATTTGAACCTCTACTGTGAGTCCAGATTTAGATTCCGATGTTTCACTTCAGATTTACTGTATCCCCTTGGACCTTCCTATTGACGATGAAACACAGAAATTGCATCCGAATTTAGAACAAAATGCACAATGCCGACTTAAGGACAAGTGGACTGACATTCTAACTTTCTATGATATGAACCTCTCCTGTGAGTCCAGTTTTAGGTTTCTCGATGCCTTCACTTCAGGTTAACTGTATCCCTTGGACCTTCTTATTGACGATGAAACACAGAAATTGTATCCGAATTTAATACAAATGGCACAATGCCGACTTAAGTAGAAGAGGACTGACACTCTCACTTTCTATGATTTGAACCTCTGATGTGAGTCCAGTTTTAGATTCCGATGCTTCACTCATGTTTACTGTATCCCTTGGACTTTCATATTGACGGTGAAACACAGAAATTGCATCCGAATTTAATATTAAGGCACAATGCCGACTTAAGTACAAGAGGACTGACACTCTAACTTTCTATGATTTGGAACTTCTCCTGTGAGTCCAGTTTTAGATTCCGATGCTTCACTTCAGGTTTACTGTATCCCTTGGACCTTCTTATTGACGATGAAACACAGAAATTGCATCGGAATTAAATTCAAAAAGCACAGTGCCGACTTAAGTAAAAGAGGACTGACACTCTCACTTTCTATGATTTGAACCCGTCCTGTGAGTCCAGTTTTAGATTCCGACGCTTCCCGTAAGGTTTACTGTATCCCTTGGATCTTCTTATTGACGATGAAACACAGAAATTGCATCCGAATTTAATACAAAAGGCACAATTCCGACTTAAGTACTAGAGGAGTAACACTCTAACTTTCTATGATTTCAATCTCTCCTGTGAGTCCAGTTTTAGATTCCGATGCATCACTTCAGGTTTACTGTATCCCTTGGACCTTCTTATTGACGATGAAACACAGAAATTGCAACCGAATTTAATACAAATGGCACAATGCCGACTTAAGTACAAGAGGACTAACACTCTCACTTTCTATGATTTGAACCTGTCCTGTGAGTCCAGTTTTAGATTCCTACGCTTCCCTTAAGGTTTACTGTATACCTTGGACCTTCTTATTGACGATGAAACACAGAAATTGCATCGGAATTAAATTCAAAAAGCACAATGCCGACTTAAGTAAAAGAGGACTGACACTCTCGCTTTCTATGATTTGAACCCCTCCTGTGAGTCCAGTTTTAGATTCCGATGCTTCACTTCAGGTTTACTGTATCCCTTGGTCTTTCTTATTGACGATGAAACACAGAAATTGCATCGGAATTAAATTCAAAAAGCACAATGCCGACTTAAGTAAAAGAGGACTGACACTCTCACTTTCCATGTTTCGAACCTCTCCTGTGACTCCAGTTATAGATTCCGATGCTTCACTCAGGTTTACTGTATACCTTGCACATTCTTATTGACGATGAAACAAAGAAATTGCATCGGAATTAAATTCAAAAGGCACAATGCGACTTAAGTACAAGAGGAATGACACTCTAACTTTCTATGATTTGAACGTCTCCTGTGAGTCCAGTTTTAGATTCCGATGCTTCACTTCAGGTCTACTGTATACATTGCACCTTCATATTGACGATGAAACACAGATATTGCATCCGAATTTAATACAAAACGCACAATACCGACTTAAGTACAAGAGGAGTGACACTCAAACTCTCTATGATTTGAACCTGTCCTGTGAGTCCAGTTTTAGATTCTGATGCTTCACTTCAGGTTTAGTGTATCCCTTGGACTTTCTTATTGACGGTGAAACACAGAAATTGCATCCGAATTAACCCTGCTGTTCTGTTCACTTTTACTTGACATATATACTGTTCGGGTCAATATGACCCGACATATCAAAATGCTTTAGAAACATAAATTTTGGTACAGTTTTAGCTATCGACATTGTTGTTCTATTCCAGTACCTTGTTAGTAATAATAATAATAATAATAATAATAATAATAATGGTAATAATAATAATAATAACAATGCATACAACTTTATTGAGGGATATTTTTCATTTAAATATGCACATAAATTTGAAACAACAGACAGTTTCCATTACAGGCATTCAACTTAGAAAGCACTACAGTTTTTCCATACTTCTATTCTTATTGTTGACAGTTTAGACGTAAGTATTGACATTTTCTAACAACAGACAGTTGTCATTACAGATATTCATCTTAGAGCACACTACAGTACAGAACACACTACAGTTTTTTTATTACATTCCAACATAGAAAGCACTACAACTTTAGAATCCTCTCTTCTTACTGATTGTAGTTTAGGCACAAGTATTCACATAAATTTGAAACAACAGAATTTTCAATACAATCATCTTATAAAATACTACAGTTCTTTTCTTACTGCTTGCACTGTGGACACAAGTAGGTTACATGTTTCTTGCAAATATGTTTACTACATTTTCCACACACCATGTTTGTTTTATTGTCATTACTTGATGGACAGAACTTACAGCGTGCACGTTTTGTAGATTTTCTTGTTGTTACCGATTCTGACACACCACCCACATCATTCGGGTTTTGGATGCTTGTGACCATTCTCAAAGAATCTTCTGTTCTTGGGAAATGCGTTCTTGATGCAATATGTTCTTTTATCAGTGACTTTCCAAGTTCCTCCAAGAATATTCTCCTTCTAGTCAATTTGCTTGCATTCCAATTAGGGTCAACCGAAATCCACAAAACGTATGCATTATAAGCAGAAACATCAAGAATATTGTAGAAAACTATCATTGGCCACCTATTACTTTTTCGTTTGCATGTATATGTACCTAATAACTGATCAAGCGTGTCTACAGCACCTTTGGTTGAATTATAGTCCAAAATCATTTTTGGCTTCTTATCAGCCCTGTCACTGATTTCCGCATCATGGTGGAGAGTGCTCATAAGTACAACATTCTTGTGTCTCTTAGGAATATAATTAACCACAGTAGTGTCATTTGTGAAGTAAAATGAAGAGCTGTGTACCTCCTTGTTGGTCATTTTGTGTGGAAGCTCCGGCTTATTTTTCCGTATAGTTCCCAACATAGTCAATTTCCTTTTCAGAAGCAGCTGCCCCAAATTGTACGACGTAAAAAAGTTGTCACACGTGATATTCTGACCACGTAACTCAGAAGTGAGATCAGATACCACCCTCATTCCCTGATTTCTTTCTGGTGCCGCTCCACTCACCTTTCCTGTATAAATTTGGGCTTTCAGTACGTATGAAGTTTTGCTGTCACACATGGTCCATATTTTGATCCCATATTTTGCCGGTTTACTTGGGATATACTGCTTGAATGGACAGCGACCTCTAAATGCTACTAACTGCTCGTCAACAGTAACATTTTCTCCTGGATTATACAGTTTAGGAAGGACCTCTACCCACTTCTCCCAAATACTACGAATTGCGGCAAGTTTGTCAGTACGTCGTCTTTCCTCTCTAGTAGATTTCTTGTCAAATCGCAGGACACGTGATATCTTACAGAATGTTTCATGAGACATGGTTGCTCGAAATATGTTTCGCCCAGTATCTTTATCCCACAAACTTTTTGTAGACTCCCCATGAGATCGATATACACCCGCTAGGAGTAAGAGTCCTAAGTATGCATGGAAAACAGAACCATCAATATCTGTCCACTGTTCACCATAAACTCGCTGCCCTTCAATATTTGTCATCTCTATTATTTCATTTTGAAGCGCTGTGTGAAATACTGCTTCAAATGAACATTTTACATCAGATATTCTGCTGACTGCATACCTGGTAACTCCTGGGGTACTCTTGATGATGTTCGAAGCTGGTAGGCGACCATGTTGTGCTGGTGGATGCAACTGCCATTCTATATTCCCATTTTTAGAAAGAAAAGTCTCTACACTATTTTGTATGGGCTGTGGACTGTCGTAACTGTCATCGGAACACTCGCTTTCAGATGCATTGCTGATGTGATCTTCAAACTCAGAAAGTGATCCTTCATCTGGTGAGGCATTTACTATTTCTTCCAACTCACGATCATTCAATGGTCTCATCGCCATGGTGTCACAAGTCAAACTGGGCAGAAACAAAGCATTCCAATTATTGAGAACTGCCAATTATTATTTCCTGGGGAAAGCAACAAACAAGCCCATTGTTGTGAACGCATGGAGCTTTAGGTGATTGTTGAGAGTAAGTTGGAATGATGCAGTCACTATTCCCACACAACACAACAAAAATAATTTTCGCCATTTCCAGATTTTAGAAATAAATACGAGTTACACTAAACATATTTGTGTCGGGTCATTATGACCCGAACATTACATATGCAACTATTACAGTTGAAGCCCAAACTTCTTAAACTTTTTTAAAACCTTTTAAAACACATGCTGCTCATCCATTTTCAGACAAAGTCACAAAGTTTCATAAATATATATTGGTATTTACATAATGTAAAATAACGTTCATATTCGTTTCGGGTCATATAGACCCGAACAGAACTGCTGTTCTGTTCACTTTTACTTGACATATATACTGTTCGGGTCAATATGACCCGACATATCAAAATGCTTTAGAAACATAAATTTTGGTACAGTTTTAGCTATCGACATTGTTGTTCTATTCCAGTACCTTGTTAGTAATAATAATAATAATAATAATAATAATAATAATGGTAATAATAATAATAATAACAATGCATACAACTTTATTGAGGGATATTTTTCATTTAAATATGCACATAAATTTGAAACAACAGACAGTTTCCATTACAGGCATTCAACTTAGAAAGCACTACAGTTTTTCCATACTTCTATTCTTATTGTTGACAGTTTAGACGTAAGTATTGACATTTTCTAACAACAGACAGTTGTCATTACAGATATTCATCTTAGAGCACACTACAGTACAGAACACACTACAGTTTTTTTATTACATTCCAACATAGAAAGCACTACAACTTTAGAATCCTCTCTTCTTACTGATTGTAGTTTAGGCACAAGTATTCACATAAATTTGAAACAACAGAATTTTCAATACAATCATCTTATAAAATACTACAGTTCTTTTCTTACTGCTTGCACTGTGGACACAAGTAGGTTACATGTTTCTTGCAAATATGTTTACTACATTTTCCACACACCATGTTTGTTTTATTGTCATTACTTGATGGACAGAACTTACAGCGTGCACGTTTTGTAGATTTTCTTGTTGTTACCGATTCTGACACACCACCCACATCATTCGGGTTTTGGATGCTTGTGACCATTCTCAAAGAATCTTCTGTTCTTGGGAAATGCGTTCTTGATGCAATATGTTCTTTTATCAGTGACTTTCCAAGTTCCTCCAAGAATATTCTCCTTCTAGTCAATTTGCTTGCATTCCAATTAGGGTCAACCGAAATCCACAAAACGTATGCATTATAAGCAGAAACATCAAGAATATTGTAGAAAACTATCATTGGCCACCTATTACTTTTTCGTTTGCATGTATATGTACCTAATAACTGATCAAGCGTGTCTACAGCACCTTTGGTTGAATTATAGTCCAAAATCATTTTTGGCTTCTTATCAGCCCTGTCACTGATTTCCGCATCATGGTGGAGAGTGCTCATAAGTACAACATTCTTGTGTCTCTTAGGAATATAATTAACCACAGTAGTGTCATTTGTGAAGTAAAATGAAGAGCTGTGTACCTCCTTGTTGGTCATTTTGTGTGGAAGCTCCGGCTTATTTTTCCGTATAGTTCCCAACATAGTCAATTTCCTTTTCAGAAGCAGCTGCCCCAAATTGTACGACGTAAAAAAGTTGTCACACGTGATATTCTGACCACGTAACTCAGAAGTGAGATCAGATACCACCCTCATTCCCTGATTTCTTTCTGGTGCCGCTCCACTCACCTTTCCTGTATAAATTTGGGCTTTCAGTACGTATGAAGTTTTGCTGTCACACATGGTCCATATTTTGATCCCATATTTTGCCGGTTTACTTGGGATATACTGCTTGAATGGACAGCGACCTCTAAATGCTACTAACTGCTCGTCAACAGTAACATTTTCTCCTGGATTATACAGTTTAGGAAGGACCTCTACCCACTTCTCCCAAATACTACGAATTGCGGCAAGTTTGTCAGTACGTCGTCTTTCCTCTCTAGTAGATTTCTTGTCAAATCGCAGGACACGTGATATCTTACAGAATGTTTCATGAGACATGGTTGCTCGAAATATGTTTCGCCCAGTATCTTTATCCCACAAACTTTTTGTAGACTCCCCATGAGATCGATATACACCCGCTAGGAGTAAGAGTCCTAAGTATGCATGGAAAACAGAACCATCAATATCTGTCCACTGTTCACCATAAACTCGCTGCCCTTCAATATTTGTCATCTCTATTATTTCATTTTGAAGCGCTGTGTGAAATACTGCTTCAAATGAACATTTTACATCAGATATTCTGCTGACTGCATACCTGGTAACTCCTGGGGTACTCTTGATGATGTTCGAAGCTGGTAGGCGACCATGTTGTGCTGGTGGATGCAACTGCCATTCTATATTCCCATTTTTAGAAAGAAAAGTCTCTACACTATTTTGTATGGGCTGTGGACTGTCGTAACTGTCATCGGAACACTCGCTTTCAGATGCATTGCTGATGTGATCTTCAAACTCAGAAAGTGATCCTTCATCTGGTGAGGCATTTACTATTTCTTCCAACTCACGATCATTCAATGGTCTCATCGCCATGGTGTCACAAGTCAAACTGGGCAGAAACAAAGCATTCCAATTATTGAGAACTGCCAATTATTATTTCCTGGGGAAAGCAACAAACAAGCCCATTGTTGTGAACGCATGGAGCTTTAGGTGATTGTTGAGAGTAAGTTGGAATGATGCAGTCACTATTCCCACACAACACAACAAAAATAATTTTCGCCATTTCCAGATTTTAGAAATAAATACGAGTTACACTAAACATATTTGTGTCGGGTCATTATGACCCGAACATTACATATGCAACTATTACAGTTGAAGCCCAAACTTCTTAAACTTTTTTAAAACCTTTTAAAACACATGCTGCTCATCCATTTTCAGACAAAGTCACAAAGTTTCATAAATATATATTGGTATTTACATAATGTAAAATAACGTTCATATTCGTTTCGGGTCATATAGACCCGAACAGAACAGCAGGGTTAATTCCGATGCAATTTCTGTGTTTCATCGTCAATAAGAAGGTCCAAGGGATACAGTAAACCTGAAGTGAAGCATCGGAATCTAAAACTGGACTCACAGGAGAAGTTCAAATCATAGAAAGTTAGAGTGTCAGTGCTCTTGTACTTAAGTCGGCATTGTGCCTTTATATTAAATCCGGATGCAATTTCTGTGTTTCACCGTCAATAAGAAAGTCCAAGGGATACAGTAAACCTGAAGTGAAGCATCGGAATCTAAAACTGGACTCACAGGACAGGTTCAAATCATAGAGAGTTAGAGTGTCATTCCTCTTGTACTTAAGTCGGTATTGTGCGTTTTGTATTAAATTCGGATGCAATATCTGTGTTTCATCGTCAATAAGAAGGTGCAATGTATACAGTAGACCTGAAGTGAAGCATCGGAATCTAAAACTTGACTCACAGGAGACGTTCAAATCATAGAAAGTTAGAGTGTCATTCCTCTTGTACTTAAGTCGCATTGTGCCTTTTGAATTTAATTACGATGCAATTTCTTTGTTTCATCGTCAATAAGAAGGTGCAAGGTATACAGTAAACCTGTAGTGAAGCATCGGAATCTAAAACTGGACTCACAGGAGAGGTTCGAAACATGGA
This sequence comes from Schistocerca piceifrons, assembly GCF_021461385.2. NCBI lineage: Eukaryota > Metazoa > Arthropoda > Insecta > Orthoptera > Acrididae > Schistocerca > Schistocerca piceifrons. The sequence continues at coordinate 463,005 of NW_025728797.1, read as the reverse complement.
AAGTGAGAGTGTCAGTCCTCTTTTACTTAAGTCGGCATTGTGCTTTTTGAATTTAATTTCGATGCAATTTCTGTGTTTCATCGTCAATAAGAAGGTCCAAGGGATACAGTAAACCTGAAGTGAAGCATCGGAATCTAAAACTGGACTCACAGGAGGGGTTCAAATCATAGAAAGTGAGAGTGTCAGTCCTCTTTTACAAAGTCGGCATTGTGCTTTTTGAATTTAATTCCGATGCAATTTCTGTGTTTCATCGTCAATAAGAATGTCCAAGCGATACAGTAAACCTGAAGTGAAGCATCGGAATCTAAAACTGGACTCACAGGAGAGGTTCAAATCATAGATAGTGAGAGTGTCAGTCTTCTTGTAATTAAGTCGGCATTATGCCATTTGTATTAAATTCAGATACAATTTCCGTGTTTCATCGTCAATAAGAAAGGATAGATTGCATGCAACCGGTGGTGGAGTGTTCATCGCTGTTAGTAGTAGTTTATCCTGTAGTGAAGTAGAAGTGGATAGTTCCTGTGAATTATTATGGGTGGAGGTTACACTAAACAACCGAACTAGGTTAATAATTGGCTCCTTTTACCGACCTCCCGACTCAGCAGCATTAGTGGCAGAGCAACTGAGAGAAAATTTGGAATACATTTCACATAAATTTTCTCAGCATGTTATAGTCTTAGGTGGAGATTTCAATTTACCAGATATAGACTGGGGCACTCAGATGTTTAGGACGGGTGGTAGGGACAGAGCATCGAGTGACATTATACTGAGTGCACTATCCGCAAATTACCTCGAGCAATTAAACAGAGAACCGACTCGTGGAGATAACATATTGGACCTACTGATAACAAACAGACCCGAACTTTTCGAATCTGTATGTACAGAGCAGGGAATCAGTGATCATAAGGCCGTTGCAGCATCCCTGAATATGGAAGTTAATAGGAATATAAAAAAAAGGGAGGAAGGTTTATCTGTTTAGCAAGAGTAATAGAAGGCAGATTTCAGACTACCTAACAGATCAAAACGAAAATTTCTGTTCCGACACTGACAATGTTGAGTGTTTATGGAAAAAGTTCAAGGCAATCGTAAAATGCTTTTTAGACAGGTACGTGCCGAGTAAAACTGTGAGGGACGGGAAAAACCCACCGTGGTACAACAACAAAGTTAGGAAACTACTGCGAAAGCAAAGAGAGCTCCACTCCAAGTTTAAACGCAGCCAAAACCTCTCAGACAAACAGAAGCTAAACGATGTCAAAGTTAGCGTAAGGAGGGCTATGCGTGAAGCGTTCATTGAATTCGAAAGTAAAATTCTATGTACCGAATTGACAGAAAATCCTAGGAAGTTCTGGTCTTACGTTAAATCAGTAAGTGGCTCGAAACAGCATATCCAGACACTACGGGATGATGATGGCATTGAAACAGAGGATGACTCGCGTAAAGCTGAAATACTAAACACCTTTTTCCAAAGCTGTTTCACAGAGGAAGACCGCACTGCAGTTCCTTCTCTAAATCCTCGCACAAACGAAAAAATGGCTGACATCGAAATAAGTGTCCAAGGAATAGAAAAGCAACTGGAATCACTCAATAGAGGAAAGTCCACTGGTCCTGACGGGATACCAATTCGATTCTACACAGAGTACGCGAAAGAACTAGCCCCCCTTCTAACAGCCGTGTACCGCAAGTCTCTAGAGGAACGGAGGGTTCCAAATGATTGGAAAAGAGCACAGATAGTCCCAGTCTTCAAGAAGGGTCGTCGAGCAGATGCGCAAAACTATAGACCTATATCTCTTACGTCGATCTCTTGTAGAATTTTAGAACATGTTTTTTGCTCGCGTATCATGTCATTTCTGGAAACCCAGAATCTACTATGTAGGAATCAACATGGATTCCGGAAACAGCGATCGTGTGAGACCCAACTCGCCTTATTTGTTCATCAGACCCAGAAAATATTAGATACAGGCTCCCAGGTAGATGCTATTTTTCTTGACTTCCGGAAGGCGTTCGATACAGTTCCGCACTGTCGCCTGATAAACAAAGTAAGAGCCTACGGAATATCAGACCAGCTGTGTGGCTGGATTGAAGAGTTTTTAGCAAACAGAACACAGCATGTTGTTATCAATGGAGAGACGTCTACAGACGTTAAAGTAACCTCTGGCGTGCCACAGGGGAGTGTTATGGGACCATTGCTTTTCACAATATATATAAATGACTTAGTAGATAGTGTCGGAAGTTCCATGCGGCTTTTCGCGGATGATGCTGTAGTATACAGAGAAGTTGCTGCATTAGAAAATTGTAGCGAAATACAGGAAGATCTGCAGCGGATAGGCACTTGGTGCAGGGAGTGGCAACTGACCCTTAACATAGACAAATGTAATGTATTGCGAATACATAGAAAGAAGGATCCTTTATTGTATGATTATATGATAGCGGAACAAACACTGGTAGCAGTTACTTCTGTAAAATATCTGGGAGTATGCGTACGGAACGATTTGAAGTGGAATGATCATATAAAACTAATTGTTGGTAAGGCGGGTACCAGGTTGAGATTCATTGGGAGAGTGCTTAGAAAATGTAGTCCATCAACAAAGGAGGTGGCTTACAAAACACTCGTTCGACCTATACTTGAGTATTGCTCATCAGTGTGGGATCCGTACCAGGTCGGGTTGACGGAGGAGATAGAGAAGATCCAAAGAAGAGCGGCGCGTTTCGTCACTGGGTTATTTGGTAACCGTGATAGCGTTACGGAGATGTTTAATAAACTCAAGTGGCAGACTCTGCAAGAGAGGCGCTCTGCATCGCGGTGTAGCTTGCTCGCCAGGTTTCGAGAGGGTGCGTTTCTGGATGAGGTATCGAATATATTGCTTCCCCCTACTTATACTTCCCGAGGAGATCACGAATGTAAAATTAGAGAGATTAGAGCGCGCACGGAGGCTTTCAGACAGTCGTTCTTCCCGCGAACCATACGCGACTGGAACAGGAAAGGGAGGTAATAACAGTGGCACGTAAAGTGCCCTCCGCCACACACCGTTGGGTGGCTTGCGGAGTATCAATGTAGATGTAGATGTAGAAGGTCCAAGGGATACTGGAAACCTGAAGTGAAGCATCGGAATCCAAAACTGGACTCACAGGAGAAGTTCAAATCATAGAATGTTAGAGACTCACTCCTCTTGTACTTACGTCGGTATTGTGCCTTTTGTATTGAATTCGGATGCCATTTCTTTGTTTCATCGTCAATAAGAAGGTCGAAGGGAGACAGTAAACCTGAAGTGAAGCATCGGAATCTGAAACTGGACTCACAGGAGAGGTTCATATCATAGAAACTGAGAGTGTCAGACCTCTTGTACTTAAGTCGGCATTGTGACAATTGTATTAAATTCGGATGCAATTTCTGTGTTTCATCGTCAGTAAGAAGGTCCAAGGGATACAGTAAAACTGAAGTGAAACATCGGAATCTAAATCTGGACTCACAGGAGAGGTTCAAATCATAGAAAGTTAGAGTGTCACTCCTCTTGTCCTTGAGTCGGTATTGTGCCTTTTGTATTGAATTCGGATGCAATTTCTGTGTTTCATCGTCAATAACAAGGTCCAAGGGATATAGTAAACCTGAAGTGAAGCATCGGAATCTAAATCTGGCCTCACAGGAGAAGTTCAAATCATAGAAAGTTAGAGTGTCAGTCCTGTTGTCCTTATGTAGCCATTGTGCCTTTTGTATTAAATTCGTATGCAATTTCTGTGTTTCACCGTCAATAAGAAAGTCCAAGGGATACAGTAAACCTGAAGTGAAGCATCGGAATCTAAAACTGGACTCACAGGAGACGTTCAAATCATAGAAAGTTAGAGTGTCATTCCTCTTGTACTTAATTTGCATTGTGCCTTTTGAATTTAATTCCGATGCAATTTCTTTGTTTCATCGTCAATAAGAAGGTGCAAGGTATACAGTAAACCTGAAGTGAAGCATCGGAATCTAAAACTGGACTCACAGGAGAGGTTCGAAACATGGAAAGTGAGAGTGCCAGTCCTCTTTTACTTAAGTCGGCATTGTTCTTTTTGAATTTAATTCCGATGCAATTTCTGTATTTCATCGTCAATAAGAATGTCCAAGCGATACAGTAAACCTGAAGTGAAGCATCGGAATCTAAAACTGGATTCCCAGGAGAGGTTCAAATCATAGAAAGTGAGAGTGTTAGTCCTCTTGTACTTAAGTCGGTATTGTGCTTTTTGTATTAAATTCGGATGCAATTTCTGTGTTTTATCGTCAATAAGAAGGTCCAAGGGATACAGTAAACCTTAAGGGAAGCGTCGGAATCTAAAACTGGACTCACAGGAGAGGTTCAAATCATAGAAAGTGAGAGTGTTAGTCCTCTTGTACTTAAGTCGGCATTGTGCCATTTGTATTAAATTCGGATGCAATTTCTGTGTTTCATCGTCAATAAGAATGTCCAAGGGATACAGTAAACCTGAAGTGATGCATCGGAATCTAAAACTGGACTCACAGGAGAGGTTCAAATCATAGAAAGTTAGAGTGTCAGTCCTCTTCTACTTAAGTCTGCATTGTGCCTTTTGTATTAAATTCCGATGCAATTTCAGTGTCTCATCGTCAATAAGAAGGTCCAAGGGATACTGGAAACCTGAAGTGAAGCATCGGAATCTAAAACATGTCTCACAGGAGAGGTTCAAATCAAAGAAAGTGAGAGTGTCAGTCCTCTTGTACTTAAGTCGGCATTGTGCCATTTGTATTAAATTCGGATGCAATTTCTGTGTTTCATCGTCAATAAGAAGGTCCAAGGGATACAGAAAACCTGAAGTGAAGGATCGGAATCTAAAACTGGACTCACAGAAGAGGTTCAAATCATAGATAGTGAAAGTGTCAGTCTTCTTGTAATTAAGTCGGCATTATGCCATTTGTATTAAATTCAGATACAATTTCCGTGTTTCATCGTCAATAAGAAGGTCCAAGGGATACTGGAAACCTGAAGTGAAGCATCGGAATCCAAAACTGGACTCACAGGAGAAGTTCAAATCATAGAAAGTTAGAGAATCACTCCTCTTGTACTTACGTCGGTATTGTGCCTTTTGTATTGAATTCGGATGCCATTTCTTTGTTTCATCGTCAATAAGAACGTCGAAGGGAGACAGTAAACCTGAAGTGAAGCATCGGAATCTGAAACTGGACTCACAGGAGAGGTTCAAATCATAGAAAGTTTGAATGTCAGTCCTCATGTACTTAATTCGGCATTGTGTGTTTTGTATTAAATTCGGATGGAATTCCTGTGTTTCATCGTCAATAAGGAGGTGCAAGGCATACAGTAAACCTGAAGTGAAGCAACGGAATCTAAAACTGGACTCACAGGAGTGGTTCAAATCATAGAAACCGAGAGTGTCAGTCCTCTTGTACTTAAGTCGACATCGTGCCATTTGTATTAAATTGGGATGCAATTTCAGTGTTTCATCTTCAATAAGAAGGTCCAATCTATACAGTAAACCTGAAGTGAAGCATCGGAATCTAAAACTGGACTCACAGGAGAGGTTCAAATCATAGAAAGTGAGAGTGTTAGTCCTATTGTACTTAAGTTGGTATTGTGCCTTTTGTATTAAATTCGGAAGCAATGTCTGTGGTTCATCGTCAATAAGAATGTCCAAGGGATACAGTAAACCTGAATTAAAGCATCGGAATCTAAGACTGGATGCACAGGAGAGGTTCAAATCATAGAAAGTTAGAATGTCAGTCCTCTTGTACTTCAGTCGGCATTGTGCGTTTTCAATTTCATTCCGATGTAATTTCTGTGTTTGATCGTCAATAAGAAGGTCCAAAGGATACAGAAAACCTGAAGTGAAGCATCGGAATCTAAAACTAGATTTACAGGAGAGGTTCAAATCAAAGAAAGTGAGAGTGTCAGTCCTCTTGTACTTAAGTCGGCATTGTGCCTTTTGAATTTAATTCCGATGCAATTTCTGTGTTTTATCGTCAATAAGAATGCCCAAGGGATACAGTAAACCTGTAATGAAGCAACGGAATCTAAAACTGGACTCACAGGAGAGGTTCAAATCATAGAAAGTGAGAGTGTCATTCCTCTTTTACTTAAGTCGGAATTGTGCCTTTTGAATTTAATTCCGATGCAATTTCTGTGTGTCAACGTCAATAAGAAGGTCAAAGGGATACAGTTAACCTGAAGTGAAGCATCGGAATCTAAAACTGGACTCACAGAAGAGGTTCATATCATAGAACGTTAGAAAGTCAGTCCTCTTGTACTTAAGTCGGCATTGTGCGTTTTGAATTTAATTCCGATGCAATTTCTGTGTTTCATCGTCAATAAGAAGGTGCAAGGTATACAGTAAACCTGAAGTGAAGCATCCGAATCTAAAACTGGACTCACAGGAGAGGTTCAAATCATAGAAAGTGAGAGTGTCAGTCCTCTTGAACTTACGTCGGCATTGTGCCTATTGTATTGAATACCGATGCAATTTCTGTGCTTCATCGTCAATAAGAAGGTCCAAGGGATACAGTATACCTGAAGTTAAGCATCGTAATCTAAAACTGGACTCACAGGAGAGGTTCAAATCAAAGAAAGTGAGAGTATCAGTCCTGTTGTACTTAAGTCGGCATTGTGCCTATTGAATTTGATTCCGATGCAATTTCTGTGTTTTATCGTCAATAAGAACGTCCAAGGGATACAGTAAACCTGAAGTGAAGCAACGGAATCTAAAACTGGACTCACAGGAGAGGTTCAAATCATAGAAAGTGAGAGTGTGAGTCCTCTTTTACTTAAGTCGGAATTGTGCCTTTTGAATGTAATTCCGATGCAATTTCTGTGTGTCATCGTCAATAAGAAGGTCAAAGGGATACAGTAAACCTGAAGTGAAGCATCGGATCTAAAACTGGACTCACAGGAAAGATTCAAATCATAGATAGTTAGAGTGTCAGTCCTCTTGTACTTAAGTCAGTATTGTGCCTCTTGTATTAAATTCGGATGCAATTTCTGTGTTTCATCGTCAATAAGAAGGTCCAAGGGACACAGTAATCCTCAAGTGAAACATCGGAATCTAAAACTGGACTCACAGGAGAGGTTCGAATCATAGAAAGTTAGAGTGTCAGTCCACTTTTACTTAAGTCGACATTGTGCCTTTTGTATTAAATTTCGAAGCAATTTCTGTGTTTCATCGTCAATAAGAAGGTGCAAGGTACACAGTAAACCTGAAGTGAAACATCGGAATCTAAAACTGGACTCACAGGAGAGGTTCAAATCATAGAAAGTTAGAGTGTCACTCCTCTTGTACTTGAGTCGGTATTGTGCCTTTTGTATTGGATTCGGATACAATTTCTGTGTTTCATCGTCAATAACAAGGTCCAAGGGATATAGTAAACCTGAAGTGAAGCATCGGAATCTAAAACTGGACTCACAGGATAAGTTCAAATCATAGAATGTTAGAGTGTCAGTCCTCTTGTACTTATGTAGGCATTGTGCCTTTTGTATTAAATTCGGATGCTATTTCTGTGTTTCACCGTCAATAAGAAAGTCCAAGGGATACAGTAAACCTGAAGTGAAGCATCGGAATCTCAAACTGGACTCACAGGAGAGGTTCAAATCATAGAGAGTTTGAGTGTCACTCCTCTTGTACTTAAGTCGGTATTATGCCTTTTGTATTAAATTCGGATGAAATATCTGTGTTTCATCGTCAATAAGAAGGTACAATGTATACAGTAGACCTGAAGTGAAGCATCGGAATCTAAAACTGGACCCACAGGAGAGGTTCAAATCATAGAAAGATAGATTGTCATTCCCCTTGTACTTAAGTCGCATTGTGCCTTTTGAATTTAACTCCGATGCAATTTCTTTGTTTCATCGTCAATAAGAAGGTGCAAGGTATACAGTAAACCTGGAGTGAAACATCGGAATCTAAAACTGGACTCACATTAGAGCTTCGAATCATGGAAAGTGAGAGTGTCAGTCCTCTTTTACTTGAGTCGGTATTGTGCCTTTTGTATTAAATTCCGATGCAATTTCAGTGTCTCATCGTCAATAAGAAGGTGCAAGGGATACAGAAAACCTGAAGTGAAGCTTTGGAATCTAAAACTGGATTCACAGGAGAGGTTCATATCAAAGAAAGTGAGAGTGTCAGTCCTCTTGTACTTAAGTCGGCATAGACCTTTTGAATTTAATTCCGATGCAATTTCTGTGTTTTATCGTCAGTAAGAACGTCCAAGGGGTACAGTAAACCTGAAGTGAAGCAACGGATTCTGAAACTGGACTCACAGGAGAGGTTCAAATCATAGAAAGTGAGAGTGTCAGTCCTCTTTTACTTAAGTCGGAATTGTGCCTTTTTAATTTAATTCCGATGCAATTTCTGTGTGTCATCGTCAATAAGAAGGTCCAAGGGATACAGTTAACCTGAAGGGAAGCATCGGAACCTAAAACTGGACTCACAGGAGAGGTTCATATCATAGAAAGTTAGAATGTAAGTCCACTTGTACTTATGTCGGCATTGTGCCTTTTGTTCCAAATTCGGATGCAATTTCTGTGTTTCATCGTCAATAAGAAGGTCGAAGGGATACAGTATACCTGAAGTGAAGCATCGGAATCTAAAACTGGACTCGCAGGAAAGATTCAAATCATAGATAGTTAGAGTGTCAGTCCTCTTGTACTTAAATCAATATTGTGCCTCTTGTATTAAATTCGGATGCAATTTCTGTGTTTCATCGTCTATAAGAAGGTCCAAGGGACACAGTAAACCTTAAGTGAAAAATCGGGATCTACAACTGGACTCACAGGAGAGGTTCAAATCATAGAAAGTTAGAGTGTCAGTCCACTTTTACTTAAGTCGACATTGTGCCTTTTGTATTAAATTTCGATGCAATCTCTGTGTTTCATCGTCAATAAGTAGGTGCAAGGTACACAGTAAACCTGAAGTGAAGCATCGGAATCTAAAACTGGACTCACAGGAGAGGTTCAAATCATAGAAACTGAGGGTGTCAGTCTTCTTGTACTTAAGTCGGCATTGTGCCATTTGTATTAAATTCGGATGCAATTTCTGTGTTTCATCGTCAATAAGAAGGTCCAAGGTATACAGTAAACCTGAAGTGAAGCATCGGAATCTAAAACTGGACTCACAGGAGAAGTTCAAATCATAGAAAATTAGAGTGTCAGTCCTCTTGTACTTAAGTCAGCATTGTGCCTTTTGTATTAAATTCGGATGCTATTTCTGTGTTTCTCCGTCAATAAGAAAGTCCAAGGGATACAGTAAACCTGAAGTGATGCATCGGAATCTAAAACTGGACTCACATTAGAGGTTCAAATCATAGACAGTTAGAGTGTCTCTCCTCTTGTACTTAAGTCGGTATTGTGCCTTTTGTATTATATTTGGCTGCAATATCTGTGTTTCATCGTCAATAAGAAGGTGCAATGTATACAGTAGACCTGAAGTGAAGCATCGGAATCTAAAACTGGACTCACATTAGAGGTTCAAATCATAGAAAGGTAGAGTGTCATTCCTCTTGTACTTAAGTCGCATTGTGCCTTTTGAATTTAATTCCGATGCAATTTCTTTGTTTCATCGTCAATAAGAAGGTGCAAGGTATACAGTAAACCTGAAGTGAAGCATGGGAATCTAAAACTGGACTCACATGAGAGGTTCGAATCATGGAAAGTGAGAGTGTCAGTCCTCTTTTACTTAAGTCGGCATTGTGCCTTTTGTATTAAATTCCGATGCAATTTCAGTGTCTCATCGTCAATAAGAAGGTGCAAGGTATACAGTTAACCTGAAGTGAAGCATCGAAATCTAAAACTGGACTCACAGGAGAGGTTCAAATCAAAGAAAGTGAGAGTGTCAGTCCTCTTGTACTTAAGTCAGCATTGTGCCATTTGTATTAAATTCGGATGCAATTTCTGTGTTTCATCGTCAATATGAAGGTCCAAGGGATACAGTTAACCTGAAGTGAAGCAACGGAACCTAAAACTGGACTCACAGGAGAGGTTCATAACTTAGAAAGTTAGAGTGTCAGTCCTCTTGTACTTAAGTCGGCATTGTGCCTTTTGTATGAAATTCGGATGCAATTTCTGTGTTTCACCGTCTATAAGAAGGTCCAAGGGACACAGTAAAACTTAAGTGAAACCTCGGGATCTACAACTGGACTCACAGGAGGGGTTCAAATCATAGAAAGTTAGAGTGTCACTCCTCTTGTACTTGAGTCGATATTGTGTCTTTTGTATTGAATTCGGATGCAATTTCGTTGTTTCATCGTCAATAACAAGGTCCAAGGGATATAGTAAACCTGAAGTGAAGCATCGGAACCTAAAACTGGACTCACAGGAGAAGTTCAAATCATAGAAAGTTAGAGTGTCAGTCCTCTTGTACTTAAGTCGGCATTGTGCCTTTTGTATGAAATTCGGATGCAATTTCTGTGTTTCACAGTCAATAAGAAAGTCCAAGGGATACAGTAAACCTGAAGTGAAGCATCGGAATCTAAAACTGGACTCACAGGAGAGGTTCAAATCATAGAAAGGTAGAATGTCATTCCTCTTGTACTTAAGTCGCATTGTGCCTTTGAATTTAATTCCGATGCAATTTCTTTGTTTCATCGTCAATAAGAAGGTGCAAGGTATACAGTAAACCTGAAGTGAAGCATCGGAATCTAAAACTGGACTCACAGGAGAGGTTCAAATCATAGAAAGTGAGAGTGTTAGTCCTCTTGTACTTAAGTCGGCATTGTGCCATTTGTATTAAATTCGGTTGCAATTTCAGTGTTTCATCGTCAATAAGAAGGTGCAATGTATACAGTAGACCTGAAGTGAAGCATCGGAATCTAAAACTGGACCCACAGGAGAGGTTCAAATCATAGAAAGATAGATTGTCATTCCCCTTGTACTTAAGTCGCATTGTGCCTTTTGAATTTAACTCCGATGCAATTTCTTTGTTTCATCGTCAATAAGAAGGTGCAAGGTATACAGTAAACCTGAAGTGAAGCATCGGAATCTAAAACTGGACTCACATTAGAGCTTCGAATCATGGAAAGTGAGAGTGTCAGTCCTCTTTTACTTGAGTCGGTATTGTGCCTTTTGTATTAAATTCCGATGCAATTTCAGTGTCTCATCGTCAATAAGAAGGTGCAAGGGATACAGAAAACCTGAAGTGAAGCATCGGAATCTAAAACTGGATTCACAGGAGAGGTTCATATCAAAGAAAGTGAGAGTGTCAGTCCTCTTGTACTTAAGTCGGCATAGACCTTTTGAATTTAATTCCGATGCAATTTCTGTGTTTTATCGTCAGTAAGAACGTCCAAGGGATACAGTAAACCTGAAGTGAAGCAACGGATTCTGAAACTGGACTCACAGGAGAGATTCAAATCATAGAAAGTGAGAGTGTCAGTCCTCTTTTACTTAAGTCGGAATTGTGCCTTTTTAATTTAATTCCGATGCAATTTCTGTGTGTCATCGTCAATAAGAAGGTCAAAGGGAGACAGTAAACCTGAAGTGCAGCATCGGAATCTAAAACTGGACTCACAGGAGAGGTTCAAATCATACAAAGTTAGAGTGTCAGTCCTCTTTTACTTAAGTCAGCATTGTGCCTTTTGTATTAAATTCCGATGCAACTTCTGTGTTTCATCGTCAATAAGAAGGTGCAAGGTATACAGTAAACCTGAAGTGAAGCATCGGAATCTAAAACTGGACTCACATCAGAGGTTCAAATCATAGAAAGTGAGAGTGTCAGTCCTCTTGTACTTAAGTCGGCATTGTGCCATTTGTATTAAATTCGGATGCAATTTCTGTGTTTCATCGTCAATAAGAAGGTCCAAGGGATACAGTTAACCTGAAGGGAAGCATCGAAACCTAAAACTGGACTCACAGGAGAGGTTCATATCATAGAAAGTTAGAATGTAAGTCCACTTGTACTTATGTCGGCATTGTGCCTTTTGTTCCAAATTCGGATGCAATTTCTGTGTTTCATCGTCAATAAGAAGGTCGAAGGGATACAGTATACCTGAAGTGAAGCATCGGAATCTAAAACTGGACTCGCAGGAAAGATTCAAATCATAGATAGTTGGAGTGTCAGTCCTCTTGTACTTAAATCAATATTGTGCCTCTTGTATTAAATTCGGATGCAATTTCTGTGTTTCATCGTCTATAAGAAGGTCCAAGGGACACAGTAAACCTTAAGTGAAACATCGGGATCTACAACTGGACTCACAGGAGAGGTTCAAATCATAGAAAGTTAGAGTGTCAGTCCACTTTCACTTAAGTCGACATTGTGCCTTTTGTATTAAATTTCGATGCAATCTCTGTGTTTCATCGTCAATAAGTAGGTGCAAGGTACACAGTAAACCTGAAGTGAAGCATCGGAATCTAAAACTGGACTCACAGGAGAGGTTCAAATCACAGAAACTGAGGGTGTCAGTCTTCTTGTACTTAAGTCGGCATTGTGCCATTTGTATTAAATTCGGATGCAATTTCTGTGTTTCATCGTCAATAAGAAGGTCCAAGGTATACAGTAAACCTGAAGTGAAGCATCGGAATCTAAAACTGGACTCACAGGAGAAGTTCAAATCATAGAAAGTTAGAGTGTCAGTCCTCTTGTACTTAAGTCGGCATTGTGCCTTTTGTATTAAATTCGGATGCTATTTCTGTGTTTCACCGTCAATAAGAAAGTCCAAGGGATACAGTAAACCTGAAGTGATGCATCGGAATCTAAAACTGGACTCACATTAGAGGTTCAAATCATAGACAGTTAGAGTGTCTCTCCTCTTGTACTTAAGTCGGTATTGTGCCTTTTGTATTATATTCGGCTGCAATATCTGTGTTTCATCGTCAATAAGAAGGTGCAATGTATACAGTAGACCTGAAGTGAAGCATCGGAATCTAAAACTGGACTCACATTAGAGGTTCAAATCATAGAAAGGTAGAGTGTCATTCCTCTTGTACTTAAGTCGCATTGTGCCTTTTGAATTTAATTCCGATGCAATTTCTTTGTTTCATCGTCAATAAGAAGGTGCAAGGTATACAGTAAACCTGAAGTGAAGCATGGGAATCTAAAACTGGACTCACATGAGAGGTTCGAATCATGGAAAGTGAGAGTGTCAGTCCTCTTTTACTTAAGTCGGCATTGTGCCTTTTGTATTAAATTCGGATGCAATTTCAGTGTCTCATCGTCAATAAGAAGGTGCAAGGTATACAGTTAACCTGAAGTGAAGCATCGAAATCTAAAACTGGACTCACAGGAGAGGTTCAAATCAAAGAAAGTGAGAGTGTCAGTCCTCTTGTACTTAAGTCAGCATTGTGCCATTTGTATTAAATTCGGATGCAATTTCTGTGTTTCATCGTCAATATGAAGGTCCAAGGGATACAGTTAACCTGAAGTGAAGCAACGGAACCTAAAACTGGACTCACAGGAGAGGTTCATAACTTAGAAAGTTAGAGTGTCAGTCCTCTTGTACTTAAGTCGGCATTGTGCCTTTTGTATGAAATTCGGATGCAATTTCTGTGTTTCACCGTCTATAAGAAGGTCCAAGGGACACAGTAAAACTTAAGTGAAACCTCGGGATCTACAACTGGACTCACAGGAGGGGTTCAAATCATAGAAAGTTAGAGTGTCACTCCTCTTGTACTTGAGTCGATATTGTGTCTTTTGTATTGAATTCGGATGCAATTTCGTTGTTTCATCGTCAATAACAAGGTCCAAGGGCTATAGTAAACCTGAAGTGAAGCTTCGGAATCTAAAACTGGACTCACAGGAGAAGTTCAAATCATAGAAAGTTAGAGTGTCAGTCCTCTTGTACTTAAGTCGGCATTGTGCCTTTTGTATGAAATTCGGATGCAATTTCTGTGTTTCACAGTCAATAAGAAAGTCCAAGGGATACAGTAAACCTGAAGTGAAGCATCGGAATCTAAAACTGGACTCACAGGAGAGGTTCAAATCATAGAAAGGTAGAATGTCATTCCTCTTGTACTTAAGTCGCATTGTGCCTTTGAATTTAATTCCGATGCAATTTCTTTGTTTCATCGTCAATAAGAAGGTGCAAGGTATACAGTAAACCTGAAGTGAAGCATCGGAATCTAAAACTGGACTCACAGGAGAGGTTCAAATCATAGAAAGTGAGAGTGTTAGTCCTCTTGTACTTAAGTCGGCATTGTGCCATTTGTATTAAATTCGGTTGCAATTTCAGTGTTTCATCGTCAATAAGAAGGTGCAATGTATACAGTAGACCTGAAGTGAAGCATCGGAATCTAAAACTGGACCCACAGGAGAGGTTCAAATCATAGAAAGATAGATTGTCATTCCCCTTGTACTTAAGTTGCATTGTGCCTTTTGAATTTAACTCCGATGCAATTTCTTTGTTTCATCGTCAATAAGAAGGTGCAAGGTATACAGTAAACCTGAAGTGAAGCATCGGAATCTAAAACTGGACTCACATTAGAGCTTCGAATCATGGAAAGTGAGAGTGTCAGTCCTCTTTTACTTGAGTCGGTATTGTGCCTTTTGTATTAAATTCCGATGCAATTTCAGTGTCTCATCGTCAATAAGAAGGTGCAAGGGATACAGAAAACCTGAAGTGAAGCATCGGAATCTAAAACTGGATTCACAGGAGAGGTTCATATCAAAGAAAGTGAGAGTGTCAGTCCTCTTGTACTTAAGTCGGCATAGACCTTTTGAATTTAATTCCGATGCAATTTCTGTGTTTTATCGTCAGTAAGAACGTCCAAGGGATACAGTAAACCTGAAGTGAAGGAACGGATTCTGAAACTGGACTCACAGGAGAGATTCAAATCATAGAAAGTGAGAGTGTCAGTCCTCTTTTACTTAAGTCGGAATTGTGCCTTTTTAATTTAATTCCGATGCAATTTCTGTGTGTCATCGTCAATAAGAAGGTCAAAGGGAGACAGTAAACCTGAAGTGCAGCATCGGAATCTAAAACTGGACTCACAGGAGAGGTTCAAATCATACAAAGTTAGAGTGTCAGTCCTCTTTTACTTAAGTCAGCATTGTGCCTTTTGTATTAAATTCCGATGCAACTTCTGTGTTTCATCGTCAATAAGAAGGTGCAAGATATACAGTAAACCTGAAGTGAAGCATCGGAATCTAAAACTGGACTCACATCAGAGGTTCAAATCATAGAAAGTGAGAGTGTCAGTCCTCTTGTACTTAAGTCGGCATTGTGCCATTTGTATTAAATTCGGATGCAATTTCTGTGTTTCATCGTCAATAAGAAGGTCCAAGGTATACAGTAAACCTGAAGTGAAGCATCGGAATCTAAAACTGGACTCACAGGAGAAGTTCAAATCATAGAAAGTTAGAGTGTCAGTCCACTTTTACTTAAGTCGACATTGTGCCTTTTGTATTAAATTTCGATGCAATCTCTGTGTTTCATCGTCAATAAGTAGGTGCAAGGTACACAGTAAACCTGAAGTGAAGCATCGGAATCTAAAACTGGACTCACAGGAGAGGTTCAAATCATAGAAACTGAGGGTGTCAGTCCTCTTGTACTTAAGTCGGCATTGTGCCATTTGTATTAAATTCGGATGCAATTTCTGTGTTTCATCGTCAATAAGAAGGTCCAAGGTATACAGTAAACCTGAAGTGAAGCATCGGAATCTAAAACTGGACTCACAGGAGAAGTTCAAATCATAGAAAGTTAGAGTGTCAGTCCTCTTGTACTTAAGTCGGCATTGTGCCTTTTGTATTAAATTCGGATGCTATTTCTGTGTTTCACCGTCAATAAGAAAGTCCAAGGGATACAGTAAACCTGAAGTGATGCATCGGAATCTAAAACTGGACTCACATTAGAGG
Organism: Schistocerca piceifrons; assembly: GCF_021461385.2. Taxonomy (NCBI): domain Eukaryota; kingdom Metazoa; phylum Arthropoda; class Insecta; order Orthoptera; family Acrididae; genus Schistocerca; species Schistocerca piceifrons. Next base: position 447,231 of record NW_025728797.1, on the reverse strand, counting down.
TTCAAATCATAGACAGTTAGAGTGTCTCTCCTCTTGTACTTAAGTCGGTATTGTGCCTTTTGTATTATATTCGGCTGCAATATCTGTGTTTCATCGTCAATAAGAAGGTGCAATGTATACAGTAGACCTGAAGTGAAGCATCGGAATCTAAAACTGGACTCACATTAGAGGTTCAAATCATAGCAAGGTAGAGTGTCATTCCTCTCGTACTTAAGTCGCATTGTGCTTTTTGAATTTAATTCCGATGCAATTTCTTTGTTTCATCGTCAATAAGAAGGTGCAAGGTATACAGTAAACCTGAAGTGAAGCATGGGAATCTAAAACTGGACTCACATGAGAGGTTCGAATCATGGAAAGTGAGAGTGTCAGTCCACTTTTACTTAAGTCGGCATTGTGCCTTTTGTATGAAATTCGGATGCAATTTCTGTGTTTCACAGTCAATAAGAAAGTCCAAGGGATACAGTAAACCTGAAGTGAAGCATCGGAATCTAAAACTGGACTCACAGGAGAGGTTCAAATCATAGAAAGGTAGAATGTCATTCCTCTTGTACTTAAGTCGCATTGTGCCTTTGAATTTAATTCCGATGCAATTTCTTTGTTTCATCGTCAATAAGAAGGTGCAAGGTATACAGTAAACCTGAAGTGAAGCATCGGAATCTAAAACTGGACTCACAGGAGAGGTTCAAACCATAGAAAGTGAGAGTGTTAGTCCTCTTGTACTTAAGTCGGCATTGTGCCATTTGTATTAAATTCGGTTGCAATTTCTGTGTTTCATCGTCAATAAGAATGTCCAAGGGATACAGTAAACCTGAAGTGATGCATCGGAATCTAAAACTGGACTCACAGGAGAGATTAAAATCATAGAAAGTTAGAGTGTTACTCCTCTTGTACTTAAGTCGGTATTGTGCCTTTTGTATTAAATTCGGATGCAATTTCTGTGTTTCATCGTCAATAAGAAGGTCCAAGGGATACAGTAAACCTTAAGGGAAGCGTCGGAATCTAAAACTGGACTCACAGGAGAGGTTCAAATCATAGAATGTTAGAGTGTTAGTCCTCTTTTACTTAAGTCAGTATTGTGCCTCTTGTATTAAATTCGGATGCAATTTCTGTGTTTCATCGTCAATAAGAAGGTCCAAGGGACACAGTAATCCTCAAGTGAAACATCGGAATCTAAAACTGGACTCACAGGAGAGGTTCGAATCATAGAAAGTTAGAGTGTCAGTCCACTTTTACTTAAGTCGACATTGTGCCTTTTGTATTAAATTTCGATGCAATCTCTGTGTTTCATCGTCAATAAGTAGGTGCAAGGTACACAGTAAACCTGAAGTGAAGCATCGGAATCTAAAACTGGTCTCACAGGAGAGTTTCATATCATAGAAACTGAGAGTGTCAGACCTCTTGTACTTAAGTCGGCATTGTGCCAATTGTATTAAATTCGGATGCAATTTCTGGGTTTCATCGTCAATAAGAAGGTCCAAGGGATACAGTAAAACTGAAGTGAAACATCGGAATCTAAATCTGGACTCACAGGAGAGGTTCAAATCATAGAAAGTTAGAGTGTCACACCTCTTGTACTTGAGTCGGTATTGTGCCTTTTGTACTGAATTCGGATGCAATTTCTGTGTTTCATCGTCAATAACAAGGTCCAAGGTATTTAGTAAACCTGAAGTGAACCATCGGAATCTAAAACTGGACTCACAGGAGAAGTTCAAATCATTGAAAGTTAGAGTGTCAGTCCTCTTGTACTTATGTAGGCATTGTGCCTTTTGTATTAAATTCGGATGCAATTTCTGTGTTTCATTGTCAATAAGAAAGTCCAAGGGATACAGTAAACCTGAAGTGAAGCATCGAAATCTAAAACTGGACTCACATGAGAGGTTCAAATCATAGAGAGTTAGAGTGTCACTCCTCTTGTACTTAAGTCGCATTGTGCCTTTTGAATTTAACTCCGATGCAATTTCTTTGTTTCATCGTCAATAAGAAGGTGCAAGGTATACAGTAAACCTGAAGTGAAGCATCGGAATCTAAAACTGGACTCACATTAGAGCTTCGAATCATGGAAATTGAGAGTGTCAGTCCTCTTTTACTTGAGTCGGCATTGTGCCTTTTGTATTAAGTTCCGATGCAATTTCAGTGTCTCATCGTCAATAAGAAGGTGCAAGGTATACAGTAAACCTGAAGTGAAGCATCGGAATCTAAAACTGGACTCACAGGAGAGGTTCAAATGAAAGAAAGTGAGAGTGTCAGTCCTCTTGTACTTAAGTCGGCATTGTGACATTTGTATTAAATTCGGACGCAATTTCTGTGTTTCATCGTCAATAAGAAGGTCCAATGGATACAGAAAACCTGAAGTGAAGCATCGGAATCTAAAACTGGATTCGCAGGAGAGGTTCAAATCAAAGAAAGTGAGAGTGTCAGTCCTCTTGTACTTAAGTCGGCATTGTGCCTTTTGAATTAAATTCCGATGCAATTTCTGTGTTTTATCGTCAATAAGAACGTACAAGGGATACAGTAAACCTGAAGTGAAGCAACGGATTCTAAAACTGGACTCACAGGAGAGGTTCAAATCATAGAAAGTGAGAGTGTCAGTCCTCTTTTACTTAAGTCAGAATTGTGCTTTTTTAATTTAATTCCGATGCAATTTCTGTGTGTCATCGTCAATAAGAAGGTCTAAGGGAGACAGTAAACCTGAAGTGCAGCATCGGAATCTAAAACTGGACTCACAGGAGAGGTTCAAATCATACAAAGTTAGAGTGTCAGTCCTCTTTTACTTAAGTCAGCATTGTGCCTTTTGTATTAAATTCCGATGCAATTTCTGTGTTTCATCGTCAATATGAAGGTGCAAGTTATACAGTAAACCTGAAGTGATGCATCGGAATCTAAAACTGGACTCACATCAGAGGTTCAAATCATAGAAAGTGAGAGAGTCAGTCCTCTTGTACTTAAGTCGGCATTGTGACATTTGTATTAAATTCGGATGCAATTTCTGTGTTTCATCGTCAATAAGAAGGTCCAAGGGATACAGTTAACCTGAAGGGAAGCATCGGAACCTAAAACTGGACTCACAGGAGAGGTTCATATCATAGAAAGTTAGAATGTCATCCACTTGTACTTATGTCGGCATTGTGCCTTTTGTTCCAAATTCGGATGCAATTTCTGTGTTTCATCGTCAATAAGTAGGTCGAAGGAATACGATATACCTGAAGTGAAGCATCGGAATCTAAAACTGGACTCACAGGAGAGGTTCAAATCATAGAAACTGAGGGTGTCAGTCCTCTTGTACTTAAGTCGGCATTGTGCCATTTGTACTAAATTCGGATGCAATTTCTGTGTTTCATCGTCAATAAGAAGGTCCAAGGGATACAGTAAACCTGAAGTGAAGCATCGGAATCTAAAACTGGACTCACAGGAGAAGTTCAAATCATAGAAAGTTAGAGTGTCAGTCCTCTTGTACTTAAGTCGGCATTGTGCCTTTTGTATTATATTCGGATGCAATTTCTGTGTTTCACCGTCACTAAGAGAGTCCAAGGGATACAGCAAACCTGAAGTGAAGCATCGGAATCTAAAACTGGACTCACATTAGAGGTTCAAATCATATAAAGTTAGAGTGTCACTCCTCTTGTACTTGAGTCGATATTGTGCCTTTTGTATTGAATTCAGATGCAATTTCGTTGTTTCATCGTCAATAACAAGGTCCAAGGGATATAGTAAACCTGAAGTGGAGCATCGGAATCTAAAACTGGACTCACAGGAGAAGTTCAAATCATAGAAAGTTAGAGGGTCAGTCCTCTTGTACTTAAGTCAGCATTGTGCCTTTTTAATTTAATTCCGATGCAATTTCTGTGTGTCATCGTCAATAAGAAAGTCCAAGGGATACAGTAAACCTGAAGTGAAGCATCGTAATCTAAAACTGGACTCACAGGAGAGGTTCAAATCATAGAAAGTGAGAGTGTTAGTCCTCTTGTACTTAAGTCGGTATTGTGCCGTTTGTATTAAATTCGAATGCAACTTCTGTGTTTTATCGTCAATAAGAAGGTCCGAGGGATACAGTAAACCTTAAGGGAAGCGTCGGAATCTAAAACTGGACTCACAGGAGAGGTTCAAATGAAAGAAAGTGAGAGTGTCAGTCCTCTTGTACTTAAGTCGGCATTGTGCCATTTGTATTAAATTCGGACGCAATTTCTGTGTTTCATCGTCAATAAGAAGGTCCAAGGGATACAGAAAACCTGAAGTGAAGCATCGGAATCTAAAACTGGATTCACAGGAGAGGTTCAAATCAAAGAAAGTGAGAGTGTCAGTCCTCTTGTACTTAAGTCGGCATTGTGCTTTTTGAATTTAATTCCGATGCAATTTCTGTGTTTTATCGTCAATAAGAACTTCCAAGGGATACAGTAAACCTGAAGTGAAGCAACGGATTCTAAAACTGGACTCACAGGAAAGATTCAAATCATAGATAGTTAGAGTGTCAGTCCTCTTGTACTTAAGTCAATATTGTGCCTCTTGTATTAAATTCGGATGCAATTTCTGTGTTTCATCGTCTATAAGAAGGTCCAAGGGACACAGTAAACCTTAAGTGAAACATCGGGATCTACAACTGAACTCACAGGAGAGGTTCAAATCATAGAAAGTTAGAGTGTCAGGCCACTTTTACTTAAGTCGACATTGTGCCTTTTGTATTAAATTTCGATGCAATTTCTGTGTTTCACCGTCTATAAGAAAGTCCAAGGGATACAGTAAACCTGAAGTGAAGCATCGGAATCTAAAACTGGACTCACATTAGAGGTTCAAATCATAGAAAGTTAGAGTGTCACTCCTCTTGTACTTGAGTCGATATTGTGCCTTTTGTATTGAATTCGGATGAAATTTCGTTGTTTCATCGTCAATAACAAGGTCCAAGGGATATAGTAAACCTGAAGTGAAGCATCGGAATCTAAAACTGGACTCACAGGAGAAGTTCAAATCATAGAAAGTTAGAGTGTCAGTCCTCTTGTACTTAAGTCGGCATTGTGCCTTTTGTATGAAATTCGGATGCAATTTCTGTGTTTCACCGTCAATAAGAAAGTCCAAGGTATACAGTAAACCTGAAGTGAAGCATCGGAATCTAAAACTGGACTCACAAGGGAGGTTCAAATCATAGAAAGTGAGAGTGTTAGTCCTCTTGTACTTAAGTCGGTATTGTATCTTTTGTATTAAAATCGGATGCAATTTCTGTGTTTTATCGTCCATAAGAAGGTCCAAGATATACAGTAAACCTTAAGGGAAGCGTCGGAATCTAAAACTGGACTCACAGGAGAGGTTCAAATCATAGAAAGTGAGAGTGTTAGTCCTCTTGTACTTAAGTCGGCATTGTGCCATTTGTATTAAATTCGGTTGCAATTTCTGTGTTTCATCGTCAATAAGAATGTCCAAGGGATACAGTAAACCTGAAGTGATGCATCGGAATCTAAAACTGGACTCACAGGAGTGATTAAAATCATAGAAAGTTAGAGTGTTACTCCTCTTGTACTTAAGTCGGTATTGTGCCTTTTGTATTAAGTTCGGATGCAATTTCTGTGTTTCATCGTCAATAAGAAGGTCCAAGGGACACAGTAATCCTCAAGTGAAACATCGGAATCTAAAACTGGACTCACAGGAGAGGTTCGAATCATAGAAAGTTAGAGTGTCAGTCCACTTTTACTTAAGTCGACATTGTGCCTTTTGTATTAAATTTCGATGCAATTTCTGTGTTTCATCGTCAATAAGAAGGTGCAAGGTACACAGTAAACCTGAAGTGAAGCATCGGAATCTAAAACTGGTCTCACAGGAGAGTTTCATATCATAGAAACTGAGAGTGTCACACCTCTTGTACTTAAGTCGGCATTGTGCCAATTGTATTAAATTCGGATGCAATTTCTGTGTTTCATCGTCAATAAGATGGTCCAAGGGATACAGTAAAACTGAAGGGAAACATCGGAATCTAAATCTGGACTCACAGGAGAGGTTCAAATCATAGAAAGTTAGAGTGTCACTCCTCTTGTACTTGAGTCGATATTGTGCCTTTTGTATTGAATTCGGATGCAATTTCTGTGTTTCATCGTCAATAACAAGGTCCAAGGTATATAGTAAACCTGAAGTGAAGCATCGGAATCTAAAACTGGACTCACAGGAGAAGTTCAAATCATAGAAAGTTAGAGTGTCAGTCCTCTTGTACTTATGTAGGCATTGTGCCTTTTGTATTAAATTCGGATGCAATTTCTGTGTTTCACCGTCAATAAGAAAGTCCAAGGGATACAGTAAACGTGAAGTGAAGCATCGAAATCTAAAACTGGACTCACATGAGAGGTTCAAATCATAGAGAGTTAGAGTGTCACTCCTCTTGTACTTAAGTCGGTATTGTGCCTTTTGTATTAAATTCGGATGCAATATCTGTGTTTCATCGTCAACAAGAAGGTCCAAGGGATACAGTAAACCTTAAGGGAAGCGTCGGAATCTAGAACTGGACTCACAGTAGAGGTTCAAATCATAGAATGTTAGAGTGTTAGTCCTCTTTTACTTAAGTCGGCATTGTGCGTTTTGTATTAAATTCGGATGAATTTTCTGTGTTTAATCGTCAATAAGAAGGTCCAAGGGATACAGTAAACCTGAAGTGAAGCATCGGAATCTAAAACTGGACCCACAGGAGAAGTTCAAAACATAGAAAGTTAGAGTGTCAGTCCTCTTGTACTTAAGTCGGCATTGTGCCTTTTGTATGAAATTCGGATGCAATTTCTGTGTTTCACCGTCAATAAGAAAGTCCAAGGGATACAGTAAACCTGAAGTGAAGCATCGGAATCTAAAACTGGACTCACAGGAGAGGTTCAAATCATAGAAAGGTAGAATGTCATTCCTCTTGTACTTAAGTCGCATTGTGAATTTGAATTTAATTCCGATGCAATTTCTTTGTTTCATCGTCAATAATAAGGAGCAAGGTATACGGTAAACCTGAAGTGAAGCATCGGAATCTAAAACTGGACTCACAGGAGAGGTTCAAATCATAGAAAGTGAGAGTGTTAGTCCTCTTGTACTTAAGTCGGTATTGTGCCTTTTGTATTAAATTCGAATGCAACTTCTGTGTTTTTTCGTCAATAAGAAGGTCCGAGGGATACAATAAACCTTAAGGGAAGCGTCGGAATCTAAAACTGGACTCACAGGAGAGGTTCAAATCATAGAAAGTGAGAGTGTTAGTCCTCTTGTACTTATGTCGGCATTGTGCCATTTGTATTAAATTCGGTTGCAATTTCTGTGTTTCATCGTCAATAAGAATGTCCAAGGGATACAGTAAACCTGAAGTGATGCATCGGAATCTAAAACTGGACTCACAGGAGAGATTAAAATCATAGAAAGTTAGAGTGTTACTCCTCTTGTACTTAAGTCGGTATTGTGCCTTTTGTATTAAATTCGGATGCAATTTCTGTGTTTCATCGTCAATAAGAAGGTCCAAGGGATACAGTAAACCTTAAGGGAAGCGTCGGAATCTAGAACTGGACTCACAGTAGAGGTTCAAATCATAGAATGTTAGAGTGTTAGTCCTCTTTTACTTAAGTCGGCATTGTGCCTTTTGTATTAAATTCGGATGAATTTTCTGTGTTTAATCGTCAATAAGAAGGTCCAAGGGATACAGTAAACCTGAAGTGAAGCATCGGAATCTAAAACTGGACTCACAGGAGAGGTTCAAATCATAGAAAGGTAGAGTGTCATTCCTCTTGTACTTAAGTCGCATTGTGCCTTTGAATTTAATTCCGATGCAATTTCTTTGTTTCATCGTCAATAAGAAGGTGCAAGGTATACAGTAAACCTGAAGTGAAGCATCGGAATCTAAAACTGGACTCACAAGAGAGGTTCAAATCATAGAAAGTGAGAGTGTTAGTCCTCTTGTACTTAAGTCGGTATTGTATCTTTTGTATTAAAATCGGATGCAATTTCTGTGTTTTATCGTCCATAAGAAGGTCCAAAGGATACAGTAAACCTTAAGGGAAGCGTCGGAATCTAAAACTGGACTCACAGGAGAGGTTCAAATCATAGAAAGTGAGAGTGTTAGTCCTCTTGTACTTAAGTCGGCATTGTGCCATTTGTCTTAAATTCGGTTGCAATTTCTGTGTTTCATCGTCAATAAGAACGTCCAAGGGATACAGTAAACCTGAAGTGATGCATCGGAATCTAAAACTGGACTCACAGGAGAGATTAAAATCATAGAAAGTTAGAGTGTTACTCCTCTTGTACTTAAGTCGGTATTGTGCCTTTTGTATTAAATTCGGATGCAATTTCTGTGTTTCATCGTCAATGATAAGGTCCAAGGGATACAGTAAACCTTAAGGGAAACGTCGGAATCTAAAACTGGACTCACAGGAGAGGTTCAAATCATAGAATGTTGGAGTGTTAGTCTTCTTTTACTTAAGTCAGTATTGTGCCGTTTGTATTAAATTCGGATGCAATTTCTGTGTTTCATCGTCAATAAGAAGGTCCAAGGGACAAAGTAATCCTCAAGTGAAACATCGGAATCTAAAACTGGACTCACAGGAGAGGTTCGAATCATAGAAAGTTAGAGTGTCAGTCCACTTTTACTTAAGACGACATTGTGCCTTTTGTATTAAATTTCGATGCAATTTCTGTGTTTCATCGTCAATATGAAGGTGCAAGGTACACAGTAAACCTGAAGTGAAGCATCGGAATCTAAAACTGGTCTCACAGGAGAGTTTCATATCATAGAAACTGAGAGTGTCAGACCTCTTGTACTTAAGGCGGCATTGTGCAATTGTATTAAATTCGGATGCAATTTCTGTGTTTCATCGTCAATAAGAAGGTCCAAGGGATACAGTAAAACTGAAGTGAAACATCGGAATCTAAATCTGGACTCACAGGAGAGGTTCAAATCATAGAAAGTTAGAGTGTCACTCCTCTTGTACAAGAGTCGGTTATGTGCCTTTTGTATTGAATTCGGATGCAATTTCTGTGTTTCATCGTCAATAACAAGGTCCAAGGGATATGGTAAACCTGAAGTGTAGCATCGGAATCTAAAACTGGACTCACAGGAGAAGTTCAAATCATAGAAAGTTAGAGTGTCAGTCCTCTTGTACTTATGTAGGCATTGTGCCTTTTGTATTAAATTCGGATGCAATTTCTGTGTTTCACCGTCAATAAGGAAGTCCAAGGGATACAGTAAACCTGAAGTGAAGCATCGAAATCTAAAACTGGACTCACATGAGAGGTTCAAATCATAGAGAGTTAGAGTGTCACTCCTCTTGTACTTAAGTCGGTATTGTGCCTTTTGTATTAAATTCGGATGCAATATATGTGTTTAATCGTCAATAAGAAGGTCCAAGGGATACAGTAAACCTTAAGGGAGGCGTCGGAATCTAGAACTGGACTCACAGTAGAGGTTCAAATCATAGAATGTTAGAGTGTTAGTCCTCTTTTACTTAAGTCGGCATTGTGCCTTTTGCATTAAATTCGGATAAATTTTCTGTGTTTAATCGTCAATAAGAAGGTCCAAGGGATACAGTAAACCGGAAGTGAAGCATCGGAATCTAAAACTGGACTCACAAGAGAGGTTCAAATCATAGAAAGTGAGAGTGTTAGTCATCTTGTACTTAAGTCGGTATTGTATCTTTTGTATTAAAATCGGATGCAATTTCTGTGTTTTATCGTCCATAAGAAGGTCCAAGGGATACAGTAAACCTAAAGGGAAGCGTCGGAATCTAAAACTGGACTCACAATAGAGGTTCAAATCATAGAAAGTGAGAGTGTTAGTCCTCTTGTACTTAAGTCGGCATTGTGCCATTTGTATTAAAGTCGGTTGCAATTTCTGTGTTTCATCGTCAATAAGAATGTCCAAGGGATACAGTAAACCTGAAGTGATGCATCGGAATCTAAATCTGGACTCACTGGAGAGATTAAAATCATAGAAAGTTAGAGTGTTACTCCTCTTGTACTTATGTCGGTATTGTGCCTTTTGTATTAAATTCGGATGCAATTTCTGTGTTTCATCGTCAATAAGATGGTCCAAGGGACACAGTAATCCTCAAGTGAAACATCGGAATCTAAAACTGGACTCACAGGAGAGGTTCGAATCATAGAAAGTTAGAGTGTCAGTCCACTTTTACTTAAGTCGGCATTGTGCCAATTGTATTAAATTCGGATGCAATTTCTGTGTTTCATCGTCAATAAGAAAGTCCAGGGGATACAGTAAAACTGAAGTGTAACATCGGAATCTAAATCTGGACTCACAGGAGAGGTTCAAATCATAGAAAGTTAGAGTGTCACTCCTCTTGTACTTGAGTCGGTATTGTGACTTTTGTATTGAATTCGGATGCAATTTCTGTGTTTCATCGTCAATAACAAGGTCCAAGGGATATAGTAAACCTGAAGTGAAGCATCAGAATCTAAAACTGGACTCACAGGGGAAGTTAAAAATCATAGAATGTTAGAGTGTCACTCCACTTGTACTTAAGTCGGAATTGTAAATTTTGTATTAAATTCGGATGCAATATCTGTGTTTCATCGTCAATAAGAAGGTGCAATGTATACAGTAGACCTGAAGTGAAGCATCGGAATCTAAAACTGGACTCACAGGAGTGGTTCAAATCATAGAAAGTTAGAGTGTCATTCCCCTTGTACTTAAGTCGCATTGTGCCTTTTGAATTTAACTCCGATGCAATTTCTTTGTTTCATCGTCAATAAGAAGGTGCAAGGTATACAGTAAACCTGAAGTGAAGCATCGGAATCTAAAACTGGACTCACAGGATAGGTTCAAATCAAAGAAAGTGAGAGTGTCAGTCCTCTTGTACCTAAGTCGGCATTGTGCCTTTTGAATTTAATTCCGATGCAATTTCTGTGTTTTATCGTCAATAAGGACGTCCAAGGGATACAGTAAACCTGAAGTGAAGCAACGGATTCTAAAACTGGACTCACAGGAGAGGTTCAAATCATAGAAAGTGAGAGTGTCAGTCCTCCTTTACTTAAGTCGGAATTGTGCCTTTTTAATTTAATTCCGATGCAATTTCTGTGTGTCATCGTCAATAAGAAGGTCTAAGGGAGACAGTAAACCTGAAGTGCAGCATCGGAATCTAAAAGTGGACTCACAGGAGAGGTTCAAATCATACAAAGTTAGAGTGTCAGTCCTCTTTTACTTAAGTCAGCATTGTGCCTTTTGTATTAAATTCCGATGCAATTTCTGTGTTTCATCGTCAATACGAAGGTGCAAGTTATACAGTAAACCTGAAGTGAAGCATCTGAATCTAAAACTGGACTCACATCAGAGGTTCAAATCATACAAAGTGAGAGTGTCAGTCCTCTTGTACTTAAGTCGGCATTGTGCCATTTGTATTAAATTCGGATGCAATTTCTGTGTTTCATCGTCAATAAGAGGGTCCAAGGGATACAGTTAACCTGAAGGGAAGCATCGGAACCCAAAACTGGAGTCACAGGAGAGGTTCATATTATAGAAAGTTAGAATGTCATCCACTTGTACTTATGTCGGCATTGTGCCTTTTGTTCCAAATTCGGATGCAATTTCTGTGTTTCATCGTCAATAAGAAGGTCGAAGGGATACAGTATACCCGAAGTGAAGCATCGGAATCTAAAACTGGACTCGCAGGAAAGATTCAAATCATAGATAGTTAGAGTGTCAGTCCTCTTGTACTTAAGTCAATATTGTGCCTCTTGTATTAAATTCGGATGCAATTTCTGTGTTTCATCGTCTATAAGAAGGTCCAAGGGACACAGTAAACCTTAAGTGAAACATCGGGATCTACAACTGGACTCACAGGAGAGGTTCAAATCATAGAAAGTTAGAGTGTCAGTCCACTTTTACTTAAGACGACATTGTGCCTTTTGTTTTAAATTTCGATGCAATTTCTGTGTTTCATGGTCAATAAGTTGGTGCAAGGTACACAGTAAACCTGAAGTGAAGCATCGGAATCTAAAACTGGACTCACAGGAGAGGTTCAAATCATAGAAACTGAGGGTGTCAGTCCTCTTGTACTTAAGTCGGCATTGTGCCATTTGTACTAAATTCGGATGCAATTTCTGTGTTTCATCGTCAATAAGAAGGTCCAAGGGATACAGTAAACCTGAAGTGAAGCATCGGAATCTAAAACTGGACTCACAGGAGAAGTTCAAATCATAGAAAGTTAGAGTGTCAGTCCTCTTGTACTTAAGTCCGCATTGTGCCTTTTGTATTAAATTCGGATGCAATTTCTGTGTTTCACCGTCAATAAGAAAGTCCAAGGGATACAGTAAACCTGAAGTGAAGCATCGGAATGTAAAACTGGACTCACGTTAGAGGTTCAAATCATAGATAGTTAGAGTGTCACTCCTCTTGTACTTAAGTCGGTATTGTGCCTTTTGTATTATATTCGGCTGCAATATCTGTGTTTCATCGTCAATAAGAAGGTGCAATGTATACAGTAGACCTGAAGTGAAGCATCGGAATCTAAAACTGGACTCACATTAGAGGTTCAAATCATAGAAAGGTAGAGTGTCATTCCTCTTGTACTTAAGTCGCATTGTGCCTTTTGAATTTAATTCCGATGCAATTTCTTTGTTTCATCGTCAATAAGAAGGTGCAAGGAATACAGTAAACCTGAAGTGAAGCATCGGAATCTAAAACTGGACTCACAAGAGAGGTTCGAATCATGGAAAGTGAGAGTGTCAGTCCTCTTTTACTTAAGTCGGCATTGTGCCTTTTGTATTAAATTCCGATGCAATTTCAGTGTCTCATCGTCAATAAGAAGGTGCAAGGTATACAGTAAACCTGAAGTGAAGCATCGAAATCTAAAACTGGACTCACAGGAGAGGTTCAAATCAAAGAAAGTGAGAGTGTCAGTCCTCTCGTACTTAAGTCGGCATTGTGCCATTTGTATTAAATTCGGATGCAATTTCTGTGTTTCATCGTCAATATGAAGGTCCAAGGGATACAGTTAACCTGAAGTGAAGCAACGGAACCTAAAACTGGACTCACAGGAGAGGTTCATATCATAGAAAGTTAGAATGTCAGTCCACTTGTACTTATGTCGGCATTGTGCCTTTTGTTCTAAATTCGGATGCAATTTCTGTGTTTCATCGTCAATAAGAAAGTCCAAGGGATACAGTATACCTGAAGTGAAGCATCGGAATCTCAAACTGGACTCACAGGAAAGATTCGAATCATAGATAGTTAGAGTGTCAGTCCTCTTGTACTTAAGTCAATATTGTGCCTCTTGCATTAAATTTGGATGCAATTTCTGTGTTTCATCGTCTATAAGAAGGTCCAAGGGACACAGTAAAACTTAAGTGAAACCTCGGGATCTACAACTGGACTCACAGGACGGGTTCAAATCATAGAAATTTATAGTGTCACTCCTCTTGTACTTGAGTCGGTATTGTGCCTTTTGTATTGAATTCGGATGCAATTTCGGTGTTTCATCGTCAATAACAAGGTCCAAGGGATATAGTAAACCTGAAGTGAAGCATCGCAATCTAAAACTGGACTCATAGGAGAAGTTCAAATCATAGAGAGTTAGAGTGTCAGTCCTCTTGTACTTAAGTCGGCATTGTGCCTTTTGTATGAAATTCGGATGCAATTTCTGTGTTTCACCGTCAATAAGAAAGTCCTAGGGATACAGTAAACCTGAAGTGAAGCATCGGAATCTAAAACTGGACTCACAGGAGAGGTTCAAATCATAGAAAGGTAGAGTGTCATTCCTCTTGTACTTAAGTTGCATTGTGCCTTTCAATAAATTCCGATGCAATTTCTTTGTTTCATCGTCAATAAGAAGGTCGAAGGGAGACAGTAAACCTGAAGTGAAGCATCGGAATCTGAAACTGGACTCACAGGAGTGGTTCAAATCATAGAAACCGAGAGTGTCAGTCCTCTTGTACTTAAGTCGACATCGTGCCATTTGTATTAAATTGGGATGCAATTTCTGTGTTTCATCTTCAATAAGAAGGTCCAATCTATACAGTAAACCTGGAGTGAAGCATCGGAATCTAAAACTGGACTCACAGGAGAGGTTCAAATCATAGAAAGTTAGAGTGTCACTCCTATTGTACTTAAGTCGGTATTGTGCCTTTTGTATTAAATTCGGATGCAATTTCTGTGGTTCATCGTCAATAAGAATGTCCAAGGGATACAGTAAACCTGAATTAAAGCATCGGAATCTAAAACTGGATGCACAGGAGAGGTTCAAATCATAGAAAGTTAGAATGTCAGTCCTCTTGTACTTAAGTCAGCATTGTGCGTTTTGACTTTAATTCCGGTGCAATTTCTGTGTTTCATCGTCAATAAGAAGGTGCAAGGTATACAGTAAACCTGAAGTGAAGCATCGGAATCTAAAACTGGACTCACAGGAGAGGTTCAAATCATAGAAAGTGGGAGTGTCAGTCCTCTTGTACTTACGTTGGCATTGTGCCTATTGTATTGAATACCGATGCAATTTCTGTGTTTCATCGTCAATAAGAAGGTCCAAAGGATACAGAAAACCTGAAGTGAAGCATCGGAATCTAAAACTGGATTTACAGGAGAGCTTCAAATCAAAGAAAGTGAGAGTGTCAGTCCTCTTGTACTTAAGTCGGCATTGTGCCTTTTGAATTTAATTCCGATGCAATTTCTGTGTTTTATCGTCAATAAGAACGCCCAAGGGATACAGTAAACCTGAAGTGAAGCAACGGAATCTAAAACTGGACTCACAGGAGAGCTTCAAATCAAAGAAAGTGAGAGTGTCAGTCCTCTTGTACTTAAGTCGACATCGTGCCATTTGTATTAAATTGGGATGCAATTTCTGTGTTTCATCTTCAATAAGACGGTCCAATCTATACAGTAAACCTGAAGTGAAGCATCGGAATCTAAAACTGGACTCACAGGATTGGTTCAAATCATACAAAGTTAGAGAGTCAGTCCTCTTTTACTTAAGTCAGCATTGTGTCTTTTGTATTAAATTCCGATGCAATTTCTGTGTTTCATCGTCATTAAGAAGGTGCAAGGTTTACAGTAAACCGAAGTGAAGCATCAGAATCTAAGACTGGACTCACATCTGAGGTTCAAATCATAGAAAGTGAGAGTGTCAGTCCTCTTGTACTTAAGTCGGCATTGTGCCATTTGTATTAAATTCGAATGCAATTTCTGTGTTTCATCGTCAATAAGATGGTCCAAGGGATACAGTATACCTGAAGTTAAGCATCTGAATCTAAAACTGGACTCACAGGAGAGGTTCAAATCAAAGAAAGTGAGAGTATCAGTACTCTTGTACTTAAGTCGGCATTGTGCCTTTTGAATTTAATTCCGATGTAATTTCTGTGTTTTATCGTCAATAAGAACGTCCAAGGGATACAGTAAACAAGAAGTGAAGCAACGGAATCTAAAACGTGATTCACAGGAGAGGTTCAAATCATAGAAAGTGAGAGTGTCAGTCCTCTTTTACTTAAGTCGGAATTGTGCCTTTTGAATTTAATTCCGATGCAATTTCTGTGTGTCATCCTCAATAAGAAGGTGAAAGGGATACAGTAAACCTGAAGTGAAGCATCGGAATCTAAAACTGGACTCACAGGAAAGATTCAAATCATAGGTAGTTAGAGTGTCAGTCCTCTTGTACTTAAGTCAGTATTGTGCCTCTTGTATTAAATTCGGATGCAATTTCTGTGTTTCATCGTCAATAAGAAGGTCCAAGGGACACAGTAATCCTCAAGTAAAACATTGGAATCAAAAACTGGACTCACAGGAGAGGTTCAAATCATAGAAACTGAGAGTGTCAGTCCTCTTGTACTTAAGTCGGCATTGTGCCAATTGTATTAAATTCGGATGCATTCTCTGTGTTTCATCGTCAATAAGAGGGTCCAAGGGATACAGTAAAACTGAAGTGAAACATCGGAATCTAAATCTGGACTCACAGGAGAGGTTCAAATCATAGAAAGTTAGAGTGTCACTCCTCTTGTACTTGAGTCGGTATTGTGCCTTTTGTATTGAATTCGGATGCAATTTCTGTGTTTCACCGTCAATAAGAAAGTCCAATGGATACAGTAAACCTGAAGTGAAGCATCGGAATCTAAAACTGGACTCACAGGAGAGGTTCAAATCATAGAGAGTTAGAGTGTCAGTCCTCTTGTACTTAAGTCAATGTTGTGCCTCTTGTATTAAATTCGGATGCAATTTCTGTGTTTCATCGTCTATAAGAAGGTCCAAGGGACACAGTAAACCTTAAGTGAAACATTGGGATCTACAACTGGACTCACAGGAGAGGTTCAAATCATAGAAAGTTAGAGTGTCAGTCCACTTTTACTTATGTCGACATTGTGCCTTTTGTATTAAATTCGGATGCAATATCTGTGTTTCATCGTCAATAAGAAGGTGCAATGTATACAGTAGATCTGAAGTGAAGCATCGGAATCTAAAACTGGACTCACAGGAGAGGTTCAAATCATAGAAAGTTAGAGTGTCATTCCTCTTGTACTTAAGTCGCATTGTGCCTTTTGAATTTAATTCCGATGCAATTTCTTTGTTTCATCGTCAATAAGAAGGCGCAAGGTATACAGTAAACCTGAAGTGAAGCATCGGAATCTAAAACTGGAGTCACATTAGAGGTTCGAATCATGGAAAGTGAGAGTGTCAGTCCTCTTTTACTTGAGTCGGCATTGTGCCTTTAGTATTAAATTCCGATGCAATTTCAGTGTCTCATCGTCAATAAGAGGGTGCAAGTTATACAGTAAACCTGAAGTGAAGCATCGGAATCTAAAACTGGACTCATAGGAGACGTTCAAATCAAAGAATGTGTGAGTGTCAGTCCTCATGTACTTAAGTCGGCATTGTGCCATTTGTATTAAAATTAAATTCGGACGCAATTTCTGTGTTTCATCGTCAATAAGAAGGTCCAAGGGATACAGAAAACCTGAAGTGAAGCATCGGAATCTAAAACTGCATTCACAGGAGAGGTTCAAATCAAAGGAAGTGAGAGTGTCAGTCCTCTTGTACTTAAGTCGGCATTGTGCCTTTTGAATTTAATTCCGATGCAATTTCTGTGTTTTATCGTCAATAAGAACGTCCAAGGGATACAGCAAACCTGAAGTGAAGCAACGGATTCTAAAACTGGACTCACAGGAGAGGTTCAAATCATAGAATGTTAGAGTGTCAGTTCTCTTTTACTTAAGTCGGAATTGTGCCTTTTTAATTTAATTCCGATGCAATTTCTGTGTGTCATCGTCAATAAGAAGGTCAAAGGGAGACAGTAAACCTGAAGTGCAGCATCGGAATCTAAAACTGGACTCACAGGAGAGGTTCAAATCATACAAATTTAGAGTGTCAGTCCTGTTTTACTTAAGTCAGCATTGTGCATTTTGTATTAAATTCCGATGCAATTTCTGTGTTTCATCGTCAATAAGAGGGTGCAAGGTATACAGTAAACCTGAAGTGAAGCATCGGAATCTAAAACTGGACTCACATCAGAGGTTCAAATCATAGAAAGTGAGAGTGTCAGTCCTCTTGTACTTAAGTCGGCATTGTGCCATTTGTATTAAATTCGGATGCAATTTCTGTGTTTCATCGTCAATAAGAAGGTCCAAGGGATACAGTTAACCTGAAGTGAAGCATCGGAACCTAAAACTAGACTCACAGGAGAGGTTCATATCATAGAAAGTTAGAATGTCAGTCCACTTGTACTTATGTCGGCATTGTGCCTTTTGTTCTAAATTCGGATGCAATTTCTGTGTTTCATCGTCAATAAGAAGGTCCAAGGGACACAGTAAACCTCAAGTGAAACCTCGGGATCTACAACTGGACTCACAGGAGAGGTTCAAATCATAGAAAGTTAGAGTGTCAGTCCACTTCTACTTAAGTCGACATTGTGCTTTTGTAATAAATTTCGATGCAATTTCTGTGTTTCATCGTCAATAAGAAGGTGCAAGGTACACAGTAAACCTGAAGTGAAGCATCGGAATCTAAAACTGGACTCACAGGAAAGGTTCAATTCATTGAAACTGAGGGTGTCAGTCCTCTTGTACTTAAGTCGGCATTGTGCCATTTGTATTAAATTCGGATGCAATTTCTGTGTTTCATCGTCAATAAGAATGTCCAAGGGATACAGTTAACCTGAAGTGAAGCATCGGAAATTAAAACTGGACTCACAGGAGAGGTTCATATCATAGAAAGTTAGAATGTCAGTCCACTTGTACATATGTCGGCATTGTGCCTTTTGTTCTAAATTCGGATGCAATTTCTGTGTTTCATCGTCAATAAGAAGGTCCAAGGGATACAGTTAACCTGAAGTGAAGCATCGGAACCTAAAACTGGACTCACAGGAGAGGTTCATATCATAGAAAGTTAGAATGTCAGTCCACTTGTACATATGTCGGCATTGTGCCTTTTGTTCTAAATTCGGATGCAATTTCTGTGTTTCATCGTCAATAAGAAGGTCCAAGGGATACAGTAAACCTGAAGTGAAGCATCGGAATCAAAAACTGGACTCACAGGAGAGGTTCGAATCATGGAAAGTGAGAGTGTCAGTCCTCTTTTACTTAAGTCGGCATTGTGCTTTTGTATTAAATTCCGATGCAATTTCAGTGTCTCATCGTCAATAAGAAGGTGCAAGGTATACAGTAAACCTGAAGTGAAGCATCGGAATCTAAACTGGACGCACAGGAGAGGTTCGAATCATGGAAAGTGAGAGTGTCAGTCCTCTTTTACTTAAGTCGGCATTGTGCGTTTTGTATTAAATTCCGATTCAATTTCAGTGTCTCATCGTCAATAAGAAGGTGCAAGGTATACAGTAAACCTGAAGTGAAGCATCGGAATCTAAAACTGGACTCACAGGAGAGGTTCAAATCAAAGAAAGTGAGAGTGTCAGTCCTCATGTACTTAAGTCGGCATTGTGCCATTTGTATTAAATTCGGATGCAATTTCTGTGTTTCATCGTCAATAAGAAGGTCCAAGGGATACAGTAAACCTGAAGTGAAGCATCGGAATCTAAAACTGGACTCACAGGAGAGGTTCAAATCATAGAGAGTTATAGTGTCACTCCTCTTGTACTTAAGTCGGTATTGTAAATTTTGTATTAAATTCGGATGTAATATCTGTGTTTCATCGTCAATAAGAAAGTGCAATGTATACAGTAGACCTGAAGTGAAGCATCGGAATCTAAAACTGGACTCACAGGAGAGGTTCAAATCATAGAAAGGTAGAGTGTCATTCCTCTTGTACTTAAGGTGCATTGTGCCTTTTGAATTTAATTCCGATGCAATTTCTTTGTTTCATCGTCAATAAGAAGGTGCAAGGTATACAGTAAACCTGAAGTCAAGCATCGGAATCTAAAACTGGACTCACAGGAGAGGTTCAAATCAAAGAAAGTGAGAGTGTCAGTCCTCTTTTACTTAAGTCGGCATTGTGCCTTTTGTATTTAATTCCGATGCAATTTCAGTGTCTCATCGTCAATAAGAAGGTGCAAGGTATACAGTAAACCTGAAGTGAAGCATCGGAATCTAAAACTGGACTCACAGGAGAGGTTCAAATCAAAGAAAGTGAGAGTGTCTGTCCTCTTGTACTTAAGTCGGCATTGTGCCATTTGTATTAAATTCGGATGCAATTTCTGTGTTTCATCGTCAATAAGAAGGTCCAAGGGATACAGTTACCCTGAAGTGAAACATCGGAACCTAAAACTGGACTCACAGGAGAGGTTCATATCATAGAAAGTTAGAATGTCAGTCCACTTGTACATATGTCGGCATTGTGCCTTTTGTTCTAAATTTGGATGCAATTTCTGTGTTTCATCGTCAATAAGAAGGTCCAAGGGACACAGTAAACCTTAAGTGAAACATCGGGATCTACAACTGGACTCACAGGAGAGGTTCAAATCATAGAAAGTTAGAGTGTCAGTCCACTTTTACTTAAGTCGACATTGTGCCTTTTGTATTAAATTTCGATGCAATTTCTGTGTTTCATCGTCAATAAGAAGGTCCAAGGGATACAGTAAACCTGAAGTGAAACATCAGAATCTAAATCTGGACTCACAGGAGAGGTTCAAATCATAGAAAGTTAGAGTGTCACTCCTCTTGTACTTGAGTCGGTATTGTGCCTTTTGTATTGAATTCGGATGCAATTTCGGTGTTTCATCGTCAATAACAAGGTCCAAGCGATATAGTAAACCTGAAGTGAAGCATCGGAATCTAAATTGGACTCACAGGGGAAGTTAAAATCATAGAAAGTTAGAGTGTCAGTCCTCTTGTACTTAAGTCGGCATTGTGCCTTTTGTATTAAATTCGGATGCAATTTCTTTGTTTCATCGTCAATAAGATGGTGCAAGGTATACAGTAAACCTGAAGTGAAGCATCGGAATCTAAAACTGGACTCACAGGAGAGGTTCGAATCATGGAAAGTGAGAGTGTCAGTCCTCTTGTACTTAAGTCGGCATTGTGCCATTTGTATTAAATTCGGATGCAATTTCTGTGTTTCATCGTCAATAAGAAGGTCCAGGGGATACAGTAAACCTGAAGTGAAGCATCGGAATTTAAAACTGGACTCACAGGAGAGGTTCAAATCGTAGAGAGTTAGAGTGTCACTCCTCTTGTACTTAAGTCAGTATTGTAAATTTTGTATTAAATTTGGATGCAATATCTGTGTTTCATCGTCAATAAGAAGGTGCAAGGTACACAGTAAACCTGAAGTGAAGCATCGGAATCTAAAACTGCACTCACAGGAGAGGTTCAAACCAAAGAAAGTGAGAGTGTCAGTCCACTTGTACATATGTCGGCATTGTGCCTTTTGTTCTAAATTTGGATGCCATTTCCGTGTTTCATCGTCAATAAGAAGGTCCAAGGGATACAGTATACCTGAAGTGAAGCATCGGAATCTAAAACTGGACTCACAGGAAAGATTCAAATCATAGATAGTTAGAGTGTCAGTCCTCTTGTACTTAAGTCAATATTGTGCCTCTTGTATTAAATTCGGATGCAATATCTGTGTTTCATCGTCTATAAGAAGGTCCAAGGGACACAGTAAACCTTACGTGAAACACCGGGATCTACAACTGGACTCACAGGAGAGGTTCAAATCATAGAAAGTTAGAGTGTCAGTCCACTTTTACTTAAGTCAACATTGTGCCTTTTGTATTAAATTCCGATGCAATTTCTGTGTTTCATCGTCAATAAGAAGGTGCAAGGTATACAGTAAACCTGAAGTGAAGCATCGGAATCTAAATCTGGACTCACATCACAGGTTCAAATCATAGAAAGTGAGAGTGTCAGTCCTCTTGTACTTAAGTCGGCATTGTGCCATTTGTATTAATTTCGGATGTAATTTCTGTGTTTCATCGTCAATAAGAAGGTCCAAGGGATACAGTAAACCTGAAGTGAAACATCAGAATCTAAATCAGGACTCACAGGAGAGGTTCAAATCATAGAAAGTTAGAGTGTCAGTCCTCTTGTACTTAAGTCGGCATTGTGCCTTTTGTATTAAATTCGGATGCAATTTCTGTGTTTCACCGTCAATAAGAAAGTCCAAGGGATACAGTAAACCTGAAGTGAAGCATCGGAGTCTAAAACTGGACTCACATGAGAGGTTCAAATCATAGAGAGTTAGAGTGTCACTCCTCTTGTACTTAAGTCGGAATTGCAAATTTTGTATTAAATTCGGATGCAATATCTGTGTTTCATCGTCAATAAGAAGGTGCAATGTATACAGTAGACCTGAAGTGAAGCATCGGAATCTAAAACTGGACTCACAGGAGAGGTTCGAATCATGGAAAGTGAGAGTGTAATTCCTCTTTTACTTAAGTCGGCATTGTGCCATTTGTTTTAAATTCGGATGCAATTTCTGTGTTTCATCGTCAATAAGAAGGTCCAAGGGATACAGAAAACCTGAAGTGAAGCATCGGAATCTAAAACTGGACTCACAGGAGAGGGTCAAATCACAGATAGTGAGAGTGTCAGTCTTCTTGTAATTAAGTCGGCATTATGCCATTTGTATTAAATTCGGATGCAATTTCCGTGTTTCATCGTCAATAAGAAGGTCCAAGGGATACAGTAAACCTGAAGTGAAGCATCTGAATCCAAAACTGGACTCACAGGAGAGGTTCAAATCATAGAAAGTTAGAATGTCAGTCCTCTTGTACTTAATTCGGCATTGTGCGTTTTGTATTAAATTCGGATGCAATTCCTGTGTTTCATCGTCAATAAGGAGGTGCAAGGTAAACAGTAAACCTGAAGTGAAGCATCGGAATCTAAAACTGGACTCACAGGAGAGGTTCAAATCAAAGAAAGTGAGAGTGTCAGTCCTCTTGTACTTAAGTCGGCATTGTGCCATTTGTATTAAATTTGGACGCAATTTCTGTGTTTCATCGTCAATAAGAAGGTCCAAGGGATACAAAAAACCTGAAGTGAAGCATCGGAATCTAAAACTGGATTCACAGGAGAGGTTCAAATGAAAGAAATTGAGAGTGTCAGTCCTCTTGTACTTAAGTCGGCATTGTGAATTTTTAATTTAATTCCGATGCAATATCTGTGTTTTATCGTCAATAAGAACGTCCAAGGGATACAGTAAACCTGAAGTGGAGCAACGGATTCTAAAACTGGACTCACAGGAGAGGTTCAAATCATAGAAGGAGAGAGTGTCAGTCCTCTTTTACTTAAGTCGGAATTGTGCCTCTTTAATTTAATTCCGATGCAATTTCTGTGTGTCATCGTCAATAAGAAGGTCAAAGGGAGACAGTAAACCTGAAGTGCAGCATCGGAATGTAAAACTGGACTCACAGGAGAGGTTCAAATCATACAAAGTTAGAGTGTCAGTCCTCTTTTACTTAAGTCAGCATTGTGCGTTTTGTATTAAATTCCGATGCCATTTCTGTGTTTCATCGTCAATAAGAAGGTGCAAGGTATACAGTAAACCTGAAGTGAAGCTTCGGAATCTAAAACTGGACTCACATCAGAGGTTCAAATCATAGAAAGAGAGAGTGTCAGTCCTCTTGTACTTAAGTCGTCATTGTGCCATTTGTATTAAATTCGGATGCAATTTCTGTGTTTCATCGTCAATAAGAAGGTCCAAGGGATACAGTTAACCTGAAGTGAAGCATCGGAACCTAAAACTGGACTCACAGGAGAGGTTCATATCATAGAAAGTTAGAATGTCAGTCCACTTGTACTTATGTCGGCATTGTGCCTTTTGTTCTAAATTCGGATGCAATTTCTGTGTTTCATCGTCAATAAGACGGTCCAAGGGACACAGTAAACCTTAAGTGAAACCTCGGGATCCACAACTGGACTCACAGGAGAGGTTCAAATCATAGAAAGTTAGAGTGTCAGTCCACTTTTACTTAAGTCGACATTGTGCTTTTGTATTACATTTCGATGCAATTTCTGTGTTTCATCGTCAATAAGAAGGTGCAGGGTACACAGTAAACCTGAAGTGAAACATCGGAATCTAAAACTGGACTCACAGGAGAGGTTCAAATCATAGAGAGTTATAGTGTCACTCCTCTTGTACTTAAGTCGGTATTGTAAATTTTGTATTAAATTCGGATGTAATATCTGTGTTTCATCGTCAATAAGAAGGTGCAATGTATACAGTAGACCTGAAGTGAAGCATCGGAATCTAAAACTGGACTCACAGGAGAGGTTCAAATCATAGAAAAGTAGAGTGTCATTCCTCTTGTACTTAAGTCGCATTGTGCCTTTTGAATTTAATTCCGATGCAATTTCTTTGTTTCATCGTCAATAAGAAGGTGCAAGGTATACAGTAAACCTGAAGTCAAGCATCGGAATCTAAAACTGGACTCACAGGAGAGGTTCAAATCAAAGAAAGTGAGAGTGTCAGTCCTCTTTTACTTAAGTCGGCATTGTGCCTTTTGTATTTAATTCCGATGCAATTTCAGTGTCTCATCGTCAATAAGAAGGTGCAAGGTATACAGTAAACCTGAAGTGAAGCATCGGAATCTAAAACTGGACTCACAGGAGAGGTTCAAATCAAAGAAAGTGAGAGTGTCTGTCCTCTTGTACTTAAGTCGGCATTGTGCCATTTGTATTAAATTCGGATGCAATTTCTGTGTTTCATCGTCAATAAGAAGGTCCAAGGGATACAGTTAACCTGAAGTGAAACATCGGAACCTAAAACTGGACTCACAGGAGAGGTTCATATCATAGAAAGTTAGAATGTCAGTCCACTTGTACATATGTCGGCATTGTGCCTTTTGTTCTAAATTTGGATGCAATTTCTGTGTTTCATCGTCAATAAGAAGGTCCAAGGGACACAGTAAACCTTAAGTGAAACATCGGGATCTACAACTGGACTCACAGGAGAGGTTCAAATCATAGAAAGTTAGAGTGTCAGTCCACTTTTACTTAAGTCGACATTGTGCCTTTTGTATTAAATTTCGATGCAATTTCTGTGTTTCATCGTCAATAAGAAGGTCCAAGGGATACAGTAAACCTGAAGTGAAACATCAGAATCTAAATCTGGACTCACAGGAGAGGTTCAAATCATACAAAGTTAGAGTGTCACTCCTCTTGTACTTGAGTCGGTATTGCGCCTTTTGTATTGAATTCGGATGCAATTTCGGTGTTTCATCGTCAATAACAAGGTCCAAGCGATATAGTAAACCTGAAGTGAAGCATCGGAATCTAAAACTGGACTCACAGGGGAAGTTAAAATCATAGAAAGTTAGAGTGTCAGTCCTCTTGTACTTAAGTCGGCATTGTGCCTTTTGTATTAAATTCGGATGCAATTTCTTTGTTTCATCGTCAATAAGATGGTGCAAGGTATACAGTAAAACTGAAGTGAAGCATCGGAATCTAAAACTGGACTCACAGGAGAGGTTCGAATCATAGAAAGTGAGAGTGTCAGTCCTCTTGTACTTAAGTCGGCATTGTGCCATTTGTATTAAATTCGGATGCAATTTCTGTGTTTCATCGTCAATAAGAAGGTCCAGGGGATACAGTAAACCTGAAGTGAAGCATCGGAATTTAAAACTGGACTCACAGGAGAGGTTCAAATCGTAGAGAGTTAGAGTGTCACTCCTCTTGTACTTAAGTCGGTATTGTAAATTTTGTATTAAATTTGGATGCAATATCTGTGTTTCATCGTCAATAAGAAGGTGCAAGGTACACAGTAAACCTGAAGTGAAGCATCGGAATCTAAAACTGCACTCACAGGAGAGGTTCAAACCAAAGAAAGTGAGAGTGTCAGTCCACTTGTACATATGTCGGCATTGTGCCTTTTGTTCTAAATTTGGATGCCATTTCCGTGTTTCATCGTCAATAAGAAGGTCCAAGGGATACAGTATACCTGAAGTGAAGCATCGGAATCTAAAACTGGACTCACAGGAAAGATTCAAATCATAGATAGTTAGAGTGTCAGTCCTCTTGTACTTAAGTCAATATTGTGCCTCTTGTATTAAATTCGGATGCAATATCTGTGTTTCATCGTCTATAAGAAGGTCCAAGGGACACAGTAAACCTTACGTGAAACACCGGGATCTACAACTGGACTCACAGGAGAGGTTCAAATCATAGAAAGTTAGAGTGTCACTCCTCTTGTACTTGAGTCGGTATTGTGCCTTTTGTATTGAATTCGGATGCAATTTCGGTGTTTCATCGTCAATAACAAGGCCCAAGGGATATAGTAAACCTGAAGTGAAGCATCGGAATCTAAAACTGGACTCACAGCAGAAGTTCAAATCATAGAAAGTTAGAGTGTCAGTCCTCTTGTACTTAAGTCGGCATTGTGCCTTTTGTATTAAATTCGGATGCAATTTCTGTGTTTCACCGTCAATAAGAAAGTCCAAGGGATACAGTAAACCTGAAGTGAAGCATCGGAGTCTAAAACTGGACTCACATGAGAGGTTCAAATCATAGAGAGTTAGAGTGTCACTCCTCTTGTACTTAAGTCGGAATTGCAAATTTTGTATTAAATTCGGATGCAATATCTGTGTTTCATCGTCAATAAGAAGGTGCAATGTATACAGTAGACCTGAAGTGAAGCATCGGAATCTAAAACTGGACTCACAGGAGAGGTTCGAATCATGGAAAGTGAGAGTGTAATTCCTCTTTTACTTAAGTCGGCATTGTGCCATTTGTTTTAAATTCGGATGCAATTTCTGTGTTTCATCGTCAATAAGAAGGTCCAAGGGATACAGAAAACCTGAAGTGAAGCATCGGAATCTAAAACTGGACTCACAGGAGAGGGTCAAATCACAGATAGTGAGAGTGTCAGTCTTCTTGTAATTAAGTCGGCATTATGCCATTTGTATTAAATTCGGATGCAATTTCCGTGTTTCATCGTCAATAAGAACGTCCAAGGGATACAGTAAACCTGATGTGAAGCATCTGAATCCAAAACTGGACTCACAGGAGAGGTTCAAATCATAGAAAGTTAGAATGTCAGTCCTCTTGTACTTAATTCGGCATTGTGCGTTTTGTATTAAATTCGGATGCAATTCCTGTGTTTCATCGTCAATAAGGAGGTGCAAGGTAAACAGTAAACCTGAAGTGAAGCATCGGAATCTAAAACTGGACTCACAGGAGAGGTTCAAATCAAAGAAAGTGAGAGTGTCAGTCCTCTTGTACTTAAGTCGGCATTGTGCCATTTGTATTAAATTCGGACGCAATTTCTGTGTTTCATCGTCAATAAGAAGGTCCAAGGGATACAAAAAACCTGAAGTGAAGCATCGGAATCTAAAACTGGATTCACAGGAGAGGTTCAAATGAAAGAAATTGAGAGTGTCAGTCCTCTTGTACTTAAGTCGGCATTGTGAATTTTTAATTTAATTCCGATGCAATATCTGTGTTTTATCGTCAATAAGAACGTCCAAGGGATACAGCAAACCTGAAGTGGAGCAACGGATTCTAAAACTGGACTCACAGGAGAGGTTCAAATCATAGAAGGAGAGAGTGTCAGTCCTCTTTTACTTAAGTCGGAATTGTGCCTCTTTAATTTAATTCCGATGCAATTTCTGTGTGTCATCGTCAATAAGAAGGTTAAAGGGAGACAGTAAACCTGAAGTGCAGCATCGGAATGTAAAACTGGACTCACAGGAGAGGTTCAAATCATACAAAGTTAGAGTGTCAGTCCTCTTTTACTTAAGTCAGCATTGTGCGTTTTGTATTAAATTCCGATGCCATTTCTGTGTTTCATCGTCAATAAGAAGGTGCAAGGTATACAGTAAACCTGAAGTGAAGCATCGGAATCTAAAACTGGACTCACATCAGAGGTTCAAATCATAGAAAGAGAGAGTGTCAGTCCTCTTGTACTTAAGTCGGCATTGTGCCATTTGTATTAAATTCGGATGCAATTTCTGTGTTTCATCGTCAATAAGAAGGTCCAAGGGATACAGTTAACCTGAAGTGAAGCATCGGAACCTAAAACTGGACTCACAGGAGAGGTTCATATCATAGAAAGTTAGAATGTCAGTCCACTTGTACTTATGTCGGCATTGTGCCTTTTGTTCTAAATTCGGATGCAATTTCTGTGTTTCATCGTCAATAAGACGGTCCAAGGGACACAGTAAACCTTAAGTGAAACCTCGGGATCCACAACTGGACTCACAGGAGAGGTTCAAATCATAGAAAGTTAGAGTGTCAGTCCACTTTTACTTAAGTCGACATTGTGCTTTTGTATTACATTTCGATGCAATTTCTGTGTTTCATCGTCAATAAGAAGGTGCAGGGTACACAGTAAACCTGAAGTGAAACATCGGAATCTAAAACTGGACTCACAGGAGAGGTTCAATTCATAGAAACTGAGGATGTCAGTCCTCTTGTACTTAAGTCGGCATTGTGCCATTTGTATTAAATTCGGATGCAATTTCTGTGTTTCATCGTCAATAAGAAGGTGCAAGGTACACAGTAAACCTGAAGTGAAGCATCGGAATCTAAAACTGCACTCACAAGAGAGGTTCAAACCAAAGAAAGTGAGAGAGTCAGTCCTCTTGTACTCAAGTCTGCATTGTGCCATTTGTATTAAATTCGGATGCAATTTCTGCGTTTCATCGTCAATAAGGAGGTCGAAGGGATACAGTTAACCTGAAGTGAAGCATCGGAACCTAAAACTGGACTCACAGGAGAGGTTCATATCATAGAAAGTTAGAATGTCAGTCCACTTGTACATATGTCGGCATTGTGCCTTTTGTTCTAAATTCGGATGCAATTTCTATGTTTCATCGTCAATAAGAAGGTCCAAGGGATACAGTAAACCTGAAGTGAAGCATCGGAATCTAAAACTTTACTCACAGGAGAGGTTCGAATCATGGAAAGTGAGAGTGTCAGTCCTCTTTTACTTAAGTCGGCATTGTGCATTTTGTATTAAATTCCGATGCAATTTGAGTGTCTCATCGTCAATAAGAAGGTGCAAGGTATACAGTAAACCTGAAGTGAAGCATCGGAATCTAAAACTGGACTCAAAGGAGAGGTTCGAATCATGGAAAGTGAGAGTGTCAGTCCTCTTTTACTTAAGTCGGTATTGTAAATTTTGTATTAAATTCGGATGCAATATCTGTGTTTCATCGACAATAAGAAGGTGCAATGTATACAGTAGACCTGAAGTGAAGCATCGGAATCTAAAACTGTACTCACAGGAGAGGTTCAAATCATAGAAAGGTAGAGTGTCATTCCACTTGTACTTAAGTCGCATTGTGCCTTTTGAATTTAATTCCGATGCAATTTCTTTGTTTCATCGTCAATAAGATGGTGCAAGGTATACAGTAAACCTGAAGTGAAGCATCGGAATCTAAAACTGGACTCACAGGAGAGGTTCGAATCATGGAAAGTGAGAGTGTCAGTCCTCTTGTACTTAAGTCGGCATTGTGCCATTTGTATTAAATTCGGATGCAATTTCTGTGTTTCATCGTCAATAAGAAGGTCCAAGGGATACAGTTAACCTGAAGTGAAGCATCGGAACCTAAAACTGGACTCACAGGAGAGGTTCATATCATAGAAAGTTAGAATGTCAGTCCACTTGTACTTATGTCGGCATTGTGCCTTTTGTTCTAAATTCGGATGCAATTTCTGTGTTTCATCGTCAATAAGACGGTCCAAGGGACACAGTAAACCTTAAGTGAAACCTCGGGATCCACAACTGGACTCACAGGAGAGGTTCAAATCATAGAAAGTTAGAGTGTCAGTCCACTTTTACTTAAGTCGACATTGTGCTTTTGTATTACATTTCGATGCAATTTCTGTGTTTCATCGTCAATAAGAAGGTGCAAAGTACACAGTAAACCTGAAGTGAAACATCGGAATCTAAAACTGGACTCACAGGAGAGGTTCAATTCATAGAAACTCAGGATGTCAGTCCTCTTGTACTTAAGTCGGCATTGTGCCATTTGTATTAAATTCGGATGCAATTTCTGTGTTTCATCGTCAATAAGAAGGTCCAAGGGATGCACTATACCTGAAGTGAAGCATCGGAATCTAAAACTGGACTCACAGGAAAGATTCAAATCATAGATAGTTAGAGTGTCACTCCTCTCGTACTTAAGTCGGTATTGTGCCTTTTGTATTAAATTCGGATGCATATTCTGTGTTTCATCGTCAATACGAAAGGTCGATGGGATACAGTAAACCTTAAGGGAAGCATCGGTATCTAAGACTGGACTCACAGGAGAGGTTCAAATCATATAATGTTAGAGTGTTAGTCCTCTTTTACTTATGTCGGCATTGTGCTTTTTGTATTAAATTCGGTTGCAATTTCTGTGTTTCATCGTCAATAAGAAGGTCCGAGGGATACAGTAAACCTGAAGTGAAGTATCAGAATCTAAAACTGGACTCACAGGAGAGATTCAAATCATAGGAAGTTAGAGTGTTACTCCTCATGTACTTAAGTCGGTATTGTGCCTTTTGTATTAAATTCGGATGCAATTTCTGTGTTTCTCGTCAATAAGAAGGTCCAAGGGATACAGTAAACCTTAAGGGAAACATCGGAATCTAAGACTGGACTCACAAGAGAGGTTGAAATCATAGAATGTTAGAGTGTTAGTCCTCTTTTACTTAAGTCGGCATTATGCCTTTTGTATTAAATTCGGAAGAATTTTCTGTGTTTAATCGTCAATAAGAAGGTCCAAGGGATACAGTAAACCTGAAGTGAAGCATCGGAATCTAAGACTGGACTCACAGGAGAGGTTCAAATCATAGAATGTTAGAGTGTTAGTCCTCTTTTACTTAAGTCGGCATTGTGCCTTTTGTATTAAATTCGGATGAATTTTCTGTGTTTAATCGTCAATAAGAAGGTAAAAGGGAGACTGTAAACCTGAAGTGAAGCATCGGAATCTAAGACTGGACTCACAGGAGAGGTTCAAATCATAGAATGTTAGAGTGTCATTCCTCTTTTACTTAAGTCGGCATTGTGCCATTTGTATTAAATTCGGATGCAATTTCCGTGTTTCATCGACAATAAGAAGGTCTAAGGGATACAGTAAACCTGAAGTGAAGCATCGGAATCCTAAACTGGACTGACAGGAGAAGTTCAAATCATAGAAAGTTAGAGACTCACTCCTCTTGTACTTACGTCGGTATTGCGTCTTTTGTATTGAATTCGGATGTAATTTCTTTGTTTCATCGTCAATAAGGAGGTCGAGGGGAGACAGTAAACCTGAAGTCAAGCATCGGAATCTGAAACTGGACTCACAGGAGAGGTTCAAATCATAGAAATTTAGAATGTCAGTCCTCTTGTACTTAATTCGGCATTGTGCGTTTTGTATTTTATTCGGATGCAATTCCTGTGTTTCATCGTCAATAAGGAGGTGCAAGGTATACAGTAAACCTGAAGTGAAGCATCGGAATCTGAAACTGGACTCACAGGAGAGGTTCAAATCAAAGAATCTGAGAGTGTCAGTCCTCTTGTACTGAAGTCGGCATTGTGCCATTTATATTAAATTCGGATGCAATTTCTGTGTTTCATCGTCAATAAGAAGGTCCAAGGGATACAAAAAACCTGAAGTGAAGCATCGGAATCTAAAACTGGATTCACAGGAGAGGTTCAATTGAAAGAAATTGAGAGTGTCAGTCCTCTTGTACTTAAGCCGGCATTGTGAATTTTTAATTTAATTCCGATGCAATATCTGTGTTTTATCGTCAATAAGAACGTCCAAGGGATACAGTAAACCTGAAGTGGAGCAACGGATTCTAAAACTGGACTCACAGGAGAGGTTCAAATCATAGAAAGAGACAGTGTCAGTCCTCTTTTACTTAAGTCGGAATTGTGCCTCTTTAATTTAATTCCGATGCAATTTCTGTGTGTCATCGTCAATAAGAAGGTCAAAGGGAGACAGTAAACCTGAAGTGCAGCATCGGAATCTAAAACTGGACTCACAGGAGAGGTTCAAATCATACAAAGTTAGAGTGTCAGTCCTCTTTTACTTAAGTCAGCATTGTGCGTTTTGTATTAAATTCCGATGCCATTTCTGTGTTTCATCGTCAATAAGAAGGTGCAAGGTATACAGTTAACCTGAAGTGAAGCATCGGAATCTAAAACTGGACTCACATCAGAGGTTCAAATCATAGAAAGTGAGAGTGTCAGTCCTCTTGTACTTAAGTCGGCATTGTGCCATTTGTATTAAATTCGGATGCAATTTCTGTGTTTCATCGTCAATAAGAAGGTCCAAGGGATACAGTTAACCTGAAGTGAAGCATCGGAACCTAAAACTGGACTCACAGGAGAGGTTCATATCATAGAAAGTTAGAATGTCAGTCCACTTGTACTTATGTCGGCATTGTGCCTTTTGTTCTAAATTCGGATGCAATTTCTGTGTTTCATCGTCAATAAGACGGTCCAAGGGACACAGTAAACCTTAAGTGAAACCTCGGGATCCACAACTGGACTCACAGGAGAGGTTCAAATCATAGAAAGTTAGAGTGTCAGTCCACTTTTACTTAAGTCGACATTGTGCTTTTGTATTACATTTCGATGCAATTTCTGTGTTTCATCGTCAATAAGAAGGTGCAAAGTACACAGTAAACCTGAAGTGAAACATCGGAATCTAAAACTGGACTCACAGGAGAGGTTCAATTCATAGAAACTCAGGATGTCAGTCCTCTTGTACTTAAGTCGGCATTGTGCCATTTGTATTAAATTCGGATGCAATTTCTGTGTTTCATCGTCAATAAGAAGGTGCAAGGTACACAGTAAACCTGAAGTGAAGCATCGGAATCTAAAACTGCACTCACAGGAGAGGTTCAAACCAAAGAAAGTGAGAGTGTCAGTCCTCTTGTACTGAAGTCTGCATTGTGCCATTTGTATTAAATTCGGATGCAATTTCTGCGTTTCATCGTCAATAAGAAGGTCGAAGGGATACAGTTAACCTGAAGTGAAGCATCGGAACCTAAAACTGGACTCACAGGAGAGGTTCATATCATGGAAAGTTAGAATGTCAGTCCACTTGTACATATGTCGGCATTGTGCCTTTTGTTCTAAATTCGGATGGAATTTCTATGTTTCATCGTCAATAAGAAGGTCCAAGGGATACAGTAAACCTGAAGTGAAGCATCGGCACCCAAAACTGGACTCACAGGAGAGGTTCGAATCATGGAAAGTGAGAGTGTCAGTCCTCTTTTACTTAAGTCGGCATTGTGCATTTTGTATTAAATTCCGATGCAATTTGAGTGTCTCATCGTCAATAAGAAGGTGCAAGGTATACAGTAAACCTGAAGTGAAGCATCGGAATCTAAAACTGCACTCACAGGAGAGGTTCAAACCAAAGAAAGTGAGAGTGTCAGTCCACTTGTACATATGTCGGCATTGTGCCTTTTGTTCTAAATTTGGATGCTATTTCTGTGTTTCATCGTCAATAAGCAGGTCCAAGGGATACAGTATACCTGAAGTGAAGCATCGGAATCTAAAACTGGACTCACAGGAAAGATTCAAATCATAGATAGTTAGAGTGTCAGTCCTCTTGTACTTAAGTCAATATTGTGCCTCTTGTATTAAATTCGGATGCAATATCAGTGTTTCATCGTCTATAAGAAGGTCCAAGGGACACAGTAAACCTTAAGTGAAACACCGGGATCTACAACTGGACTCACAGGAGAGGTTCAAATCATAGAAAGTTAGAGTGTCAGTCCACTTTTACTTAAGTCAACATTGTGCCTTTTGTATTAAATTCCGATGCAATTTCTGTGTTTCATCGTCAATAAGAAGGTGCAAGGTATACAGTAAACCTGAAGTGAAGCATCGGAATCTAAAACTGGACTCACATCAGAGGTTCAAATCGTAGAAAGTGAGAGTGTCAGTCCTCTTGTACTTAAGTCGGCATTGTGCCATTTGTATTAATTTCGGATGCAATTTCTGTGTTTCATCGTCAATAAGAAGGTCCAAGGGATACAGTAAACCTGAAGTGAAACATCAGAATCTAAATCTGGACTCACAGGAGAGGTTCAAATCATAGAAAGTTAGAGTGTCACTCCTCTTGTACTTGAGTCGGTATTGTGCCTTTTGTATTGAATTCGGATGCAATTTCGGTGTTTCATCGTCAACAACAAGGTCCAAGGGATATAGTAAACCTGAAGTGAAGCATCGGAATCTAAAACTGGACTCACAGGAGAAGTTCAAATCATAGAAAGTTAGAGTGTCAGTCCTCTTGTACTTAAGTCGGCATTGTGCCTTTTGTATTAAATTCGGATGCAATTTCTGTGTTTCACTGTCAATAAGAAAGTCCAAGGGATACAGTAAACCTGAAGTGAAGCATCGGAGTCTAAAACTGGACTCACATGAGAGGTTCAAATCATAGAGAGTTATAGTGTCACTCCTCTTGTACTTAAGTCGGAATTGCAAATTTTGTATTAAATTCGGATGCAATATCTGTGTTTCATCGTCAATAAGAAGGTGCAATGTATACAGTAGACCTGAAGTGAAGCATCGGAATCTAAAACTGGACTCACAGGAGAGGTTCGAATCATGGAAAGTGAGAGTGTAATTCCTCTTTCACTTAAGTCGGCATTGTGCCATTTGTTTTAAATTCGGATGCAATTTCTGTGTTTCATCGTCAATAAGAAGGTCCAAGGGATACAGAAAACCTGAAGTGAAGCATCGGAATCTAAAACTGGACTCACAGGAGAGGGTCAAATCACAGATAGTGAGAGTGTCAGTCTTCTTGTAATTAAGTCGGCATTATGCCATTTGTATTAAATTCGGATGCAATTTCCGTGTTTCATCGTCAATAAGAAGGTCCAAGGGATACAGTAAACCTGAAGTGAAGCATCTGAATCCAAAACTGGACTCACAGGAGAGGTTCAAATCATAGAAAGTTAGAATGTCAGTCCTCTTGTACTTAATTCGGCATTGTGCGCTTTGTATTAAATTCGGATGCAATTCCTGTGTTTCATCGTCAATAAGGAGGTGCAAGGTAAACAGTAAACCTGAAGTGAAGCATCGGAATCTAAAACTGGACTCACAGGAGTAGTTCAAATCAAAGAAAGTTAGAGACTCACTCCGCTTGTACTTACGTCGGTATTGTGCCTTTTGTATTGAATTCGGATGAAATTTCTTTGTTTCATCGTCAATAAGAAGGTCGAAGGGAGACAGTAAACATGAAGTGAAGCATCGGAATCTGAAACTGGACTCACAGGAGAGGTTCAAATTATAGAAAGTTAGAATGTCAGCCCTCTTGTACTTCATTCGGCATTGTGCGTTTTGTATTAAATTCGGATGCAATTCCTGTGTTTCATCGTCAATAAGGAGGTGCAAGGTAAACAGTAAACCTGAAGTGAAGCATCCGAATCTAAAACTGGACTCACAGGAGTAGTTCAAATCATAGAAAGTGAGAGTCTCAGTCATCTTGTACTTAAGTCGACATCGTGCCATTTGTATTAAATTGGGATGCAATTTCTCTGTTTCATCTTCAATAAGAAGGTCCAAGCTATACAGTAAACCTGATGTGAAGCATCGGAATCTAAAACTGGACTCACAGGAGAGGTTCAAATCATAGAAAGTTAGAGTGTCAGTCCACTTTTACTTAAGTCAACATTGTGCCTTTTGTATTAAATTCCGATGCAATTCCTGTGTTTCATCGTCAATAAGGAGGTGCAAGGTATACAGTAAACCTGAAGTGAAGCATCGGAATCTAAAACTGGACTCACAGGAAAGGTACAAATCATAGAAAGTTAGAGTGTCAGTCCACTTTTACTTAAGTCGACATTAAGCCCTTTGTATTAAATTCCGATGCAATTTCTGTGTATTCATCGTCAATAACAAGGTGCAAGGTACACAGTAAACCTGAAGTGAAGCATCGGAATCTAAAACTGGACTCACATTAGAGGTTCAAATCAAAGAAACTGAGAGTGTCAGTCCTCTTGTACTGAAGTCGGCATTGTGCCATTTATATTAAATTCGGATGCAATATCTATGTTTCATCGTCAATACGAAGGTCCAATGGATACAGTGAACCAAAAGTGAAGCATCGGAATCTAAAACTGGACTCACAGGAGAGATTCAAATCATAGAAGGTTAGAGTGTTACTCCTCTTGTATTTAAGTCGGTTTTGTGCCTTTTGTATTAAATTTGGATGCAATTTCTGTGTTTCATCGTCAATAAGAAGGTCCAAGGGATACAGTAAACCTTAAGGGTAGCATCGGAATATAAAACTGGACTCACAGGAGAGGTTCAAATCATAGAATGTTAGAGTGTTAGTCCTCTTTTACTTAAGTCGGCATTGTGCCTTTTGTATTAAATTCGGGTGAATTTTCTGTGTTTAATCGTCAATAAGAAGGTCCAAGGGATACAGTAAACCTGAAGTGAAACATCAGAATCTAAAACTTGACTCACAGGAGAGGTTCAAATCATAGAAAGTTAGAGTGTCAGTCCTCTTTTACTTAAGTCGGCATTGTGCCTTATGTATTAAATTCCGATGCAATTTCAGTGTCTCATCGTCAATAAGAAGGTGCAAGGTATACAGTAAACCTGAAGAGAAGCATCGGAATCTAAAACTGGACTCACAGGAGAGGTTCAAATCAAAGAAAGTGAGAGTGTCAGTCCTCTTGTACTTAAGTCGGCATTGTGCGTTTTGAATTTAATTCCGATGCAATTTCTGTGTTTCATCGTCAATAAGAAGGTGCAAGGTATACCGTAAACCTTAAGTGAAGCATCGGAATCTAAAACTGGACTCACAGGAGAGGTTCAAATCATAGAAAGTGAGAGTGTCAGTCCTCTTGTACTTAAGTCGGCATTGTGCCATTGGTATTAAATTCGGATGCAATTTCTGTGTTTCATCGTCAATAAGAAGGTCCAAGGGATACAGTAAACCTGAAGTGAAGCATCGGAATCCAAACTGGACACACAGGATAGGTTCAAAACATAGAAAGTTAGAGTGTCACTCCTCTCGTACTTAAGTCGGTATTGTGCCTTTTGTATTAAATTCGGATGCAATTTCTGGGTTTCATCGTCAATACGAAAGGTCCATGGGATACAGTAAAGCTTAAGGGAAGCATCGGAATCTAAGACTGGACACACAGGAGAGGTTCAAATCATATAATGTTAGAGTGTTAGTCCTCTTTTACTTAAGTCGGCATTGTGCTTTTTGTATTAAATTCGGTTGCAATTTCTGTGTCTCATCGTCAATAAGAAGGTCCGAGGGATACAGTAAACCTGAAGTGAAGTATCAGAATCTAAAACTGGACTCACAGGAGAGATTCAAATCATAGGAAGTTAGAGTGTTACTCCTCATGTACTTAAGTCGGTATTGTGCCTTTTGTATTAAATTCGGATGCAATTTCTGTGTTTCTCGTCAATAAGAAGCTCCAAGGGATACAGTAAACCTTAAGGGAAACATCGGAATCTAAGACTGGACTCACAGGAGAGGTTGAAATCATAGAATGTTAGAGTGTTAGTCCTCTTTTACTTAAGTCGGCATTGTGCCTTTTGTATTAAATTCGGAAGAATTTTCTGTGTTTAATCGTCAATAAGAAGGTCCAAGGGATACAGTAAACCTGAAGTGAAGCATCGGAATCTAAGACTGGACTCACAGGAGAGGTTCAAATCATAGAATGTTAGAGTGTTAGTCCTCTTTTACTTAAGTCGGCATTGTGCCTTTTGTATTAAATTCGGATGAATTTTCTGTGTTTAATCGTCAATAAGAAGGTAAAAGGGAGACTGTAAACCTGAAGTGAAGCATCGGAATCTAAGACTGGACTCACAGGAGAGGTTCAAATCATAGAAAGTTAGAGTGTCATTCCTCTTTTACTTAAGTCGGCATTGTGCCATTTGTATTAAATTCGGATGCAATTTCCGTGTTTCATCGTCAATAAGAAGGTCTAAGGGATACAGTAAACCTGAAGTGAAGCATCGGAATCCTAAACTGGACTGACAGGAGAAGTTCAAATCATAGAAAGTTAGAGACTCACTCCTCTTGTACTTACGTCGGTATTGCGTCTTTTGTATTGAATTCGGATGTAATTTCTTTGTTTCATCGTCAATAAGGAGGTCGAGGGGAGACAGTAAACCTGAAGTCAAGCATCGGAATCTGAAACTGGACTCACAGGAGAGGTTCAAATCATAGAAATTTAGAATGTCAGTCCTCTTGTACTTAATTCGGCATTGTGCGTTTTGTATTTTATTCGGATGCAATTCCTGTGTTTCATCGTCAATAAGGAGGTGCAAGGTATACAGTAAACCTGAAGTGAAGCATCGGAATCTGAAACTGGACTCACAGGAGAGGTTCAAATCAAAGAATCTGAGAGTGTCAGTCCTCTTGTACTGAAGTCGGCATTGTGCCATTTATATTAAATTCTGATGCAATATCTGTGTTTCATCGTCAATACGAAGGTCCAACGGATCCAGTAAACCTAAAGTGAAGCATCGGAATCTAAAACTGGACTCACAGGAGAGATTCAAATCATAGAAAGTTAGAGTGTCTCTCCTCTTGTACTTAAGTCGGTATTGTGCCTTTTGTATTAATTTTGGATGCAATTTCTGTGTTTCATCGTCAATAAGAAGGTCCAAGGGATACAGTAAACCTTAAGGGAAGCATCGGAATGTAAAACTGGACTCACAGGAGAGGTTCAAATCATAGAATGTTAGAGTGTTAGTCCTCTTTTACTTAAGTCGGCATTGTGCCTTATGTATTAAATTCGGGTGAATTTTCAGTGTTTAATCGTCAACAAGAAGGTCCAAGGGACACAGTAAACCTGAAGTGAAGCATCGGAATCAAAAACTTGACTCACAGGAGAGGTTCAAATCGTAGAAAGTTAGAGTGTCAGTCCTCTTTTACTTAAGTCGGCATTTTGCCTTATGTATTAAATTCTGATGCAATTTCAGTGTCTCAACGTCAATAAGAAGGTGCAAGGTATACAGTAAACCTGAAGAGAACCATCGGAATCTAAAACTGGACTCACAGGAGAGGTTCAAATCAAAGAAAGTGAGAGTGTCAGTCCTCTTGTACTTAAGTCGGAATTGTGCCATTTGTATTAAATTCGGATGCAATTTCTGTGTTTCATCGTCAATAAGAAAGCCCAAGGGATACAGAAAACCTGAAGTGAAGCATCGGAATCTAAATCTGGACTCACAGGAGATGTTCAAATCACAGATAGTGAGAGTGTCAGTCCTCTTGTAATTAAGTCGGCATTATGCCGTTTGTATTAAATTCGGATGCAATTTCCGTGTTTCATCGTCAATAGGAAGGTCCAAGGGATACAGTAAACCTGAAGTGAAGCATCGGAATCCAAAACTGGACTCACAGGAGAAGTTCAAATCATAGAAAGTTAGAGACTCACTCCTCTTGTACTTACGTCGGTATTGTGCGTTTTGTATTGAATTCGGATGCAATTTCTTTGTTTCATCGTCAATAAGAAGATCGAAAGGAGACAGTAAACCTGAAGTGTAGCATCGGAATCTGAAACTGGACTCACAGGAGAGGTTCAAATCATAGAAAGTGAGAGTGTCAGTCCTCTTGTACTTACGTCGGCATTGTGCCTATTGTATTAATTTCCGATGCAATTTCTGTGTTTCATCGTCAATAAGAAGGTCCAAGGGATACAGTAAACCTGAAGTGAAGCATCGGAATCTAAAACTGGACTCACAGGAGAGGTTCAAATCATAGAAAGTAAGAGTGTCAGTCCTCTTGTACTTAAGTCGGCATTGTGCCATTGGTATAAAATTCGGATGCAATTTCTGTGTTTCATCGTCAATAAGAAGGTCCAAGGGATACAGTAAACCTGAAGTGAAGCATCGGAATCCAAAACTGGACAGACAGGAGAGTTTCAAATCATAGAAAGTTAGAATGTCAGTCCTCTTGTTCTTAATTCGACGTTGTGCGATTTGTATTAAATTCGGATGCAATTCCTGTGTTTCATCATCAATAAGGAATTGCAAGGTATTCAGTAAACCTGAAGTGAAGCATCGGAATCTAAAACTGGACTCACACGAGTTGTTCACATCATAGAAAGTGAGAGTGTCTGTCCTCTTGTACTTAAGTCGGCATTGTGCGTTTTGAATTTAATTCCGATACAATTTCTGTGTTTCGTCGTCAATAAGAGGGTGCGCGGTATACAGTAAACTTTAATTGAAGCATCGGAATCTAAAACTGGACTCACAGGAGAGGTTCAAATCATAGAAAGTGAGAGTGTCAGTCCTCTTGTACTTACGTCGGCATTGTGCCTATTGTATTAAACTCCGATGCAATTTCTGGGTTTCATCGTCAATAAGAAGGTCCAAGGAATACAGTAAACCTGAAGTGAAGCATCGGAATCTAAAACTGGACTCACAGGAGAGTTTCAAATCATAGAAAGTGAGAGTGTCAGTCCTCTTGTACTTAAGACGGCATTGTGCCATTTGTATTAAATTCGGTTGCAATTTCTGTGTTTCAGCGTCAATAAGAAGGTCCAAGGGGTACAGTAAACCTTAAGGGAAGCATCGGAATCTAAGACTGGACTCACAGGAGAGGTTCAAATCATAGAATGTTAGTGTGTTAGTCCTCTTTTACTTAAGTCGGCATTGTGCTTTTTGTATTAAATTCGGTTGCAATTTCTGTGATTCATCGTCAATAAGAAGGTCCGAGGGATACAGTAAACCTGAAGTGAAGGATCAGAATCTGAAACTGGACTCACAGGAGAGATTCAAATCATAGAAAGTTAGAGTGTTTCTCTTCATGTACTTAAGTCGGTATTGTGCCTTTTGTATTAAATTCGGATGCAATTTCTGTGTTTCTCGTCAATAAGAAGGTCCAAGGGATACAGTAAACCCTAAGGGAAACATCGGAATCTAAGACTGGCCTCACAGGAGAGGTTCAAATCATAGAATGTCAGAGTGTTAGTCCTCTTTTACTTAAGTCGGCATTGTGCCTTTTGTATTAAATTCGGGTGAATTTTCTGTGTTTAATCGTCAATAAGAAGGTCCAAGGGATACAGTAAACCTGAAGTGAAGCATCGGAATCTAAAACTTGACTCACAGGAGAGGTTCAAATCATAGAAAGTTAGAGTATCAGTCCTCTTTTACTTAAGTCGGCATTGTCCCTTACGTATTAAATTCCGTTCAATTTCAGTGTCTCATCGTCAATAAGAAGGTGCAAGGTATACAGTAAACCTGAAGAGAAGCATCGCAATCTAAAGCTGGACTCACAGGAGAGGTTCAAATCAAAGAAAGTGAGAGTGTCAGTCCTCTTGTACTTAAGTCGGCATTGTGCCATTTGTATTAAATTCGGATGCAATTTCTGTGTTTCATCGTCAATAAGAAAGCCCAAGGGATACAGAAAACCTGAAGTGAAGCATCGGAATCTAAATCTGGACTCACAGGAGATGTTCAAAACACAGATAGTGAGAGTGTCAGTCTTCTTGTAATTAAGTCGGCATTATGCCATTTGTATTAAATTCGGATGCAATTTCCGTGTTTCATCGTCAATAGGAAGGTCCAACGGATACAGTAAACCTGAAGTGAAGCATCGGAATCCAAAACTGGACTCACAGGAGAAGTTCAAATCATAGAAAGTTAGAGACTCACTCCTCTTGTACTTACGTCGGTATTGTGCGTTTTGTATTGAATTCGGATGCAATTTCTTTGTTTCATCGTCAATAAGAAGATCGAAGGGAGACAGAAAACCTGAAGTGTAGCATCGGAATCTGAAACTGGACTCACAGGAGAGGTTCAAATCATAGAAAGTTAGAATGTCAGTCCTCTTGTACTTAATTCGACATTGTGCGATTTGTATTAAATTCGGATGCAATTCCTGTGTTTCATCATCAATAAGGAATTGCAAGGTATTCAGTAAACCTGAAGTGAAGCATCGGAATCTAAAACTGGACTCACAGGAGTGGTTCAAATCATAGAAAGTGAGAGTGGCAGTCCTCTTGTACTTAAGTCGGCATTGTGCGTTTTGAATTTAATTCCGATACAATTTCTGAGTTTCGTCGTCAATAAGAAGGTGCGAGGTATACAGTAAACCTTAAGTGAAGCATCGGAATCTAAAACTGGACTCACAGGAGAGGTTCAAATCATAGAAAGTGAGAGTGTCAGTCCTCTTGTACTTACGTCGGCATTGTGCCTATTGTATTAAATTCGGATGCAATTTCTGTGTTTCATCGTCAATAAGAAGGTCCAAGGGATACAGTAAACCTGAAGTGAAGCATCGGAATCTAAAACTGGACTCACAGGAGAGTTTCAAATCATAGAAAGTGAGAGTGTCAGTCCTCTTGTACTTAAGACGGCATTGTGCCATTTGTATTAAATTCGGTTGCAATTTCTGTGTTTCATCGTCAATAAGAAGGTCCAAGGGGTACAGTAAACCTTAAGGGAAGCATCGGAATCTAAGACTGGACTCACAGGAGAGGTTCAAATCATAGAATGTTAGAGTGTTAGTCCTCTTTTACTTAAGTCGGCATTCTGCTTTTTGTATTAAATTCGGTTGCAATTTCTGTGATTCATCGTCAATAAGAAGGTCCGAGGGATACAGTAAACCTGAAGTGAAGGATCAGAATCTGAAACTGGACTCACAGGAGAGATTCAAATCATAGAAAGTTAGAGTGTCACTCCTCTTG
The DNA here is from genome assembly GCF_021461385.2 of Schistocerca piceifrons. Lineage (NCBI taxonomy): Eukaryota > Metazoa > Arthropoda > Insecta > Orthoptera > Acrididae > Schistocerca > Schistocerca piceifrons. Next base: position 405,324 of record NW_025728797.1, on the reverse strand, counting down.
TACTTAAGCCGGTATTGTGCCTTTTGTATTAAATTTGGACGCAATTTCTGTGTTTCATCGTCAATAAGAAGGTCCAAGGGATACAGTAAACCTTAAGGGAAGCATCGGAATCTAAAACTGGACTCACAGGAGAGGTTCAAATCATAGAATGATAGAGTGTTAGTCCTCTTTTACTTAAGTCGGCATTGTGCCTTTTGTATTAAATTAGGGTGAATTTTCTCTGTTTAATCATCAACATGAAGGTCCAAGGGACACAGTAAACCTGAAGTGAAGCATCGGAATCAAAAACTTGACTCACAGGAGAGGTTCAAATCGTAGAAAGTTAGAGTGTCAGTCCTCTTTTACTTAAGTCGGCATTTTGCCTTATGTATTAAATTCTGATGCAATTTCAGTGTCTCAACGTCAATAAGAAGGTGCAAGGTATACAGTAAACCTGAAGAGAACCATCGGAATCTAAAACTGGACTCACAGGAGAGGTTCAAATCAAAGAAAGTGAGAGTGTCAGTCCTCTTGTACTTAAGTCGGCTTTGTGCCATTTGTATTAAATTCGGATGCAATTTCTGTGTTTCATCGTCAATAAGAAAGCCCAAGGGATACAGAAAACCTGAAGTGAAGCATCGGAATCTAAATCTGGACTCACAGGAGATGTTCAAATCACAGATAGTGAGAGTGTCAGTCCTCTTGTAATTAAGTCGGCATTATGCCGTTTGTATTAAATTCGGATGCAATTTCCGTGTTTCATCGTCAATAGGAAGGTCCAAGGGATACAGTAAACCTGAAGTGAAGCATCGGAATCCAAAACTGGACTCACAGGAGAAGTTCAAATCATAGAAAGTTAGAGACTCACTCCTCTTGTACTTACGTCGGTATTGTGCGTTTTGTATTGAATTCGGATGCAATTTCTTTGTTTCATCGTCAATAAGAAGATCGAAGGGAGACAGTAAACCTGAAGTGTAGCATCGGAATCTGAAACTGGACTCACAGGAGAGGTTCAAATCATAGAAAGTGAGAGTGTCAGTCCTCTTGTACTTACGTCGGCATTGTGCCTATTGTATTAAATTCCGATGCAATTTCCGTGTTTCATCGTCAATAGGAAGGTCCAAGGGATACAGTAAACCTGAAGTGAAGCATCGGAATCTAAAACTTGACTCACAGGAGAGGTTCAAATCATAGAAAGTTAGAGTATCAGTCCTCTTTTACTTAAGTCGGCATTGTGCCTTATGTATTTAATTCCGTTCAATTTCAGTGTCTCATCGTCAATAAGAAGGTGCAAGGTATACAGTAAACCTGAAGAGAAGCATCGGAATCTAAAGCTGGACTCACAGGAGAGGTTCAAATCAAAGAAAGTGAGAGTGTCAGTCCTCTTGTACTTAAGTCGGCATTGTGCCATTTGTATTAAATTCGGATGCAATTTCTGTGTTTCATCGTCAATAAGAAAGCCCAAGGGATACAGAAAACCTGAAGTGAAGCATCGGAATCTAAATCTGGACTCACAGGAGATGTTCAAAACACAGATAGTGAGAGTGTCAGTCCTCTTGTAATTAAGTCGGCATTATGCCATTTGTATTAAATTCGGATGCAATTTCCGTGTTTCATCGTCAATAGGAAGGTCCAACGGATACAGTAAACCTGAAGTGAAGCATCGGAATCCAAAACTGGACTCACAGGAGAAGTTCAAATCATAGAAAGTTAGAGACTCACTCCTCTTGTACTTACGTCGGTATTGTGCGTTTTGTATTGAATTCGGATGCAATTTCTTTGTTTCATCGTCAATAAGAAGATCGAAGGGAGACAGAAAACCTGAAGTGTAGCATCGGAATCTGAAACTGGACTCACAGGAGAGGTTCAAATCATAGAAAATTAGAATGTCAGTCCTCTTGTACTTAATTCGACATTGTGCGATTTGTATTAAATTCGGATGCAATTCCTGTGTTTCATCATCAATAAGGAATTACAAGGTATTCAGTAAACCTGATGTGAAGCATCGGAATCTAAAACTGGACTCACAGGAGTGGTTCAAATCATAGAAAGTGAGAGTGGCAGTCCTCTTGTACTTAAGTCGGCATTGTGCGTTTTGAATTTAATTCCGATACAATTTCTGTGTTTCGTCGTCAATAAGAAGGTGCGAGGTATACAGTAAACCTTAAGTGAAGCATCGGAATCTAAAGCTGGTCTCACAGGAGAGGTTCAAATCATAGAAAGTGAGAGTGTCAGTCCTCTTGTACTTACGTCGGCATTGTGCCTATTGTATTAAATTCGGATGCAATTTCTGTGTTTCATCGTCAATAAGAAGGTCCAAGGGATACAGTAAACCTGAAGTGAAGCATCGGAATCTAAAACTGGACTCACAGGAGAGTTTCAAATCATAGAAAGTGAGAGTGTCAGTCCTCTTGTACTTAAGACGGCATTGTGCCATTTGTATTAAATTCGGTTGCAATTTCTGTGTTTTATCGTCAATAAGAAGGTCCAAGGGGTACAGTAAACCTTAAGGGAAGCATCGGAATCTAAGACTGGACTCACAGGAGAGGTTCAAATCATAGAATGTTAGAGTGTTAGTCCTCTTTTACTTAAGTCGGCATTCTGCTTTTTGTATTAAATTCGGTTGCAATTTCTGTGATTCATCGTCAATAAGAAGGTCCGAGGGATACAGTAAACCTGAAGTGAAGGATCAGAATCTGAAACTGGACTCACAGGAGAGATTCAAATCATAGAAAGTTAGAGTGTTACTCCTCATGTACTTAAGTCGGTATTGTGCCTTTTGTATTAGATTCGGATGCAATTTCTGTGTTTCTCGTCAATAAGAAGGTCCAAGGCATACAGTAAACCTTAAGGGAAACATCGGAATCTAAGACTGGCCTCACAGGAGAGGTTCAAATCATAGAATGTTAGAGTGTTAGTCCTCTTTTACTTAAGTCGGCATTGTGCCTTTTGTATTAAATTCGGGTGAATTTTCTGTGTTTAATCGTCAATAAGAAGATGCAAGGTATACAGCAAACCTGAAGAGAAGCATCGGAATCTAAAACTGGACTCACAGGAGAGGTTCAAATCAAAGAAAGTGAGAGTGTCAGTCCTCTTGTACTTAAGTCGGCATTGTGCCATTGGTATTAAATTCGGATGCAATTTTTAGTGTTTCATCGTCAATAAGAAAGCCCAAGGGATACAGAAAACCTGAAGTGAAGCATCGGAATCTAAATCTGGACTCACAGGAGATGTTCAAATCACAGATAGTGAGAGTGTCAGTCCTCTTGTAATTAAGTCGGCATTATGCCATTTGTATTAAATTCGGATGCAATTTCCGTGTTTCATCGTCAATAGGAAGGTCCAAGGGATACAGTAAACCTGAAGTGAAGCATCGGAATCCAAAACTGGACTCACAGGAGAAGTTCAAATCATAGAAAGTTAGAGACTCACTCCTCTTGTACTTACGTCGGTATTGTGCGTTTTGTATTGAATTCGGATGCAATTTCTTTGTTTCATCGTCAATAAGAAGATCGAAGGGAGACAGAAAACCTGAAGTGTAGCATCGGAATCTGAAACTGGACTCACAGGAGAGGTTCAAATCATAGAATGTTAGAATGTCAGTCCTCTTGTACTTAATTCGACATTGTGCGACTTCTATTAAATTCGGATGCAATTCCTGTGTTTCATCATCAATAAGGAATTGCAAGGTATTCAGTAAACCTTAAGTGAAGCATCGGAATCTAAAATTGGACTCACAGGAGTGGTTCAAATCATAGAAAGTGAGAGTGTCAGTCCTCTTGTACTTAAGTCGGCATTGTGCGTTTTGAATTTAATTCCGATACAATTTCTGTGTTTCGTCGTCAATAAGAAGGTGCAAGGTATACAGTAAACCTTAAGTGAAGCATCGGAATCTAAAACTAGACTCACAGGAGAGGTTCAAATCATAGAAAGTGAGAGTGTCAGTCCTCTTGTACTTACGTCGGCATTGTGCCTATTGTATTAAACTCCGATGCAATTTCTGTGTTTCATCGTCAATATGAAGGTCCAAGGGATACAGTAAAACTGAAGTGAAGCATCGGAATCTAAAACTGGACTCACAGGAGAGGTTCAAATCATAGAAAGTGAGAGTGTCAGTCCTCTTGTACTTAAGTCGGCATTGTGCCATTGGTATTAAATTCGGATGCAATTTCTGTGTTTCATCGTCAATAAGAAGTTCCAAGGGATACAGTAAACCTGAAGTGAAGCATCGGAATCCAAAACTGGACACACAGGAGAGGCTCAAATCATAGAAAGTTAGTGTGTCACTCCTCTTGTATTTAAGTCGGCACTGTGCATTTTGAATTTAATTCCGATGCAATTTCTGTGTTTCATCGTCAATAAGAAGGTCCAAGGGATACAGTAAACCTGAAGTGAAGCATCGGAATCTAAAACTGGACTCACAGGAGAGTTTCAAATCATAGAAAGTGAGAGTGTCAGTCCTCTTGTACTTAAGACGGCATTGTGCCATTTGTATTAAATTCGGTTGCAATTTCTGTGTTTCATCGTCAATAAGAAGGTCCGAGGGATACAGTAAACCTGAAGTGAAGCATCAGAATCTAAAACTGGACTCACAGGAGAGATTCAAATCATAGAAAGTTAGAGTGTTACTCCTCTTGCACTTAAGTCGGTATTGTGCCTTTTGTATTAAATTCGGATGCAATTTCTGTGTTTCATCGTCAATAAGAAGGTCCAAGAGGTACAGTAAACATTAAGGGAAGCATCGGAATCTAAGACTGGACTCACAGGAGAGGTTCAAATCATAGAATGTTAGAGTGTTAGTCCTCTTTTACTTAAGTCGGCATTATGCTTTTTGTATTAAATTCGGTTGCAATTTCTGTGTTTCATCGTCAATAAGAAGGTCCGAGGGATACAGTAAACCTGAAGTGAAGCATCAGAATCTGAAACTGGACTCACAGGAGAGATTCAAATCATAGAAAATTAGAGTGTTACTCCTCATGTACTTAAGTCGGTATGGTGCCTTTTGTATTAAATTCGGATGCAATTTCTGTATTTCTCGTCAATAAGAAGGTCCAAGGGATACAGTAAACCTTAAATGAAACATCGGAATCTAAGACTGGACTCACAGGAGAGGTTCAAATCATAGAATGTTAGAGTGTTAGTCCTCTTATACGTAAGTCGGCATTGTGCCTTTTGTATTAAATTCGGGTGAATTTTCTGTGTTTAATCGTCAATAAGAAGGTCCAAGGGATACAGTAAACCTGAAGTGAAGCATCGGAATCTAAAACTTGACTCACAGGAGAGGTTCAAATCATAGAAAGTTAGAGTATCAGTCCTCTTTTACTTAAGTCGGCATTGTGCCTTATGTATTAAATTCCGATGCAATTTCAGTGTCTCATCGTCAATAAGAAGGTGCAAGGTATACAGTAAACCTGAAGAGAAGCATCGGAATCTAAAACTGGACTCACAGGAGAGGTTCAAATCAAAGAAAGTGAGAGTGTCAGTCCTCTTGTACTTAAGTCGGCATTGTGCCATTTGTATTAAATTCGGATGCAATTTCTGTGTTTCATCGTCAATAAGAAACCCCAAGGGATACAGAAAACCTGAAGTGAAGCATCGGAATCTAAATCTGGACTCACAGGAGATGTTCAAATCACAGATAGTGTGAGTGTCAGTCCTCTTGTAATTAAGTCGGCATTATGCCATTTGTATTAAATTCGGATGCAATTTCCGTGTTTCATCGTCAATAGGAAGGTCCAAGGGATACAGTAAACCTGAAGTGAAGCATCGGAATCCAAAACTGGACTCACAGGAGAAGTTCAAATCATAGATAGTTAGAGACTCACTCCTCTTGTACTTACGTCGGTATTGTGCGTTTTGTATTGAATTCGGATGCAATTTCTTTGTTTCATCGTCAATAAGAAGATCGAAGGGAGACAGAAAACCTGAAGTGTAGCATCGGAATCTGAAACTGGACTCACAGGAGAGGTTCAAATCATAGAAAGTTAGAATGTCAGTCCTCTTGTACTTAATTCGACATTGTGCGATTTGTATTGAATTCGGATGCAATTCCTGTCTTTCATCATCAATAAGGAATTGCAAGGTATTCAGTAAACCTGAAGTGAAGCATCGGAATCTAAAACTGGACTCACAGGAGTGGTTCAAATCTTAGAAAGTGAGAGTGTCAGTCCTCTTGTACTTAAGTCGGCATTGTGCGTTTTGAATTTAATTCCGATACAATTTCTGTGTTTCGTCGTCAATAAGAAGGTGCAAGGTATACAGTAAACCTTAAGTGAAGCATCGGAATCTAAAACTGGACTCACAGGAGAGGTTAAATCAATTAAAGTGAGAGTGTCACTCCTCTTGTACTTAAGTCGGTATTGTGCCTTTTGTATTAAATTCGGATGCAATTTCTGTGTTTCATCGTCAATAAGAATGTCCAAGGGATACAGTAAACCTGAATTGAAGCATCGGAATCTAAAACTGGACTCACAGGAGAGGTTCAAATCATAGAAAGTTAGAGTGACAGTCCTCTTGTACTTAAGTCGGCATTGTGCGTTTTGAATTAAATTCCGATGGAATTTCTGTGTTCCATCGTCAACAAGAAGGTGCAAGGGAGACAGTAAACCTGAAGTGAAGCGTCGGAATCTAAAACTGGACTCACAGGAGAGGTTCAAATCATAGAAAGTGAGAGAGTCAGTCCTCTTGTACTTAAGTCGGCATTGTGACTTTTGTCTTGAATACCGATGCAATTTCTGTGTCTCATCGTCAATAAGAAGGTGCAAGGTATACAGTAAACCTGAAGTGAGGCATCGGAATCTAAAACTGGACTCACAGGAGAGGTTAAATCATAGAAAGTGAGAGTGTCAGTCTTCTTGTACTTAAGTCGGCATTGTGCCATTTGTATTAAATTCGGATGCAATTTCTGTGTTTCATCGTCAGTAAGAAGGTCCAAGGGATACAGTAAACCTTTAGGGATGCATCTCAATCTAAAACTGGACTCACAGGAGAGGTTCAAATCATAGAATGTTAGAGTTTCAGTCCTCATTTACTTAAGTCGGCATTGTGCCTTTTGTATTAAATTCGGATGAATTTTCTGTGTTTAATCGTCAATAAGAAAGTCCAAGGGATACAGTAAACCTGAAGTGAAACATCGGAATCTAAAACTGGACTCACAGGAGAGGTTCAAATCATAGATAGTGAGAGTGTCAGTCCTCTAGTACTTAAGTCGGCATTATGCCATTTGTATTAAAATCAGATGCAATTTCCGTGTTTCATCGTCAATAAGTAGTTCCGAGGGAGACAGTAAACCTGAAGTGAAGCATCGGAATTCAAAACTGGACTCACAGGTGTAGTTCAAATCATAGAAAATTAGAGACTCACTCCTCTTGTACTTACGTCGGTATTGTGCCTTTTGTATTGAATTCGGATGCATTTTCTTTGTTTCATCGTCAATAAGAAGGTCGAAGGGAGACAGTTAACCTGAAGTGAAGCATCATAATCTGTAACTGGACTCACAGGAGAGGTTAAATAATAAAAGTGAGAGTGTCAGTCCTCTTGTACTTAAGTCGGCATTGTGCGTTTTGAATTTAATTCCGATACAATTTCTGTGTTTCGTCGTCAATAAGAAGGTGCAAGGTATACAGTAAACCCGAAGTGAAGCATCGGAATCTAAAACTGGACTCACAGGAGAGGTTCAAATCATAGAAAGTAAGAATGTCAGTCCTCTTGTACTTACGTCGGCATTGTGCCTATTGTATTAAATTCCGATGCAATTTCTGTGTTTCATCGTCAATAAGAAGGTCCAAGGGATACAGTTAACCTGAAGTGAAGCATCGGAATCTAAAACTGGACTCACAGGAGAGGTTCAAATCATAGAAAGTGAGAGTGTCAGTCCTCCTGTTCTTAAGTCGCCATTGTGCCATTGGTATAAAATTCGGATGCAATTTCTGTGTTTCATCGTCAATAAGAAGGTCCAAGGGATACAGTAAACCTGAAGTGAAGCATCGGAATCCAAAACTGGACACACAGGAGAGGTTCAAATCATAGAAAGTAAGTGTGTCACTCCTCTTGTATTTAAGTCGGTATTGTGCCTTTTGTATTAAATTCGGATGCAATTTCTGTGTTTCATCGTCAATACGAAAGGTCCATGGGATACAGTAAACCTGAAGTGAAGCATCGGAATCTAAAACTGGACTCACAGGAGAGGTTCAAATCATAGAAAGTTAGAGTGTCAGTCCTCTTGTACTTAAGTCGGCACTGTGCATTTTGAATTTAATTCCGATGCAATTTCTGTGTTTCATCGTCAATAAGAAGGTCCGAGGGATACAGTAAACCTTAAGTGAAGCATCGGAATCTAAAACTGGACTCACTGGAGAGTTTCAAATCATAGAAAGTGAGAGTGTCAGTCCTCTTGTACTTAAGACGGCATTGTGCAATTTGTATTAAATTCGGTTGCAATTTCTGTGTTTCATCGTCAATAAGAAGGTCCGAGGGATACAGTAAACCTGAAGTGAAGCATCAGAATCTAAAACTGGACTCACAGGAGAGATTCAAATCATAGAAAGTTAGAGTGTTACTCCTCTTGCACTTAAGTCGGTATTGTGCCTTTTGTATTAAATTCGGATGCAATTTCTGTGTTTCATCGTCAATAAGAAGGTCTAAGGGGTACAGTAAACCTTAAGGGAAGCATCGGAATCTAAGACTGGACTCACAAGAGAGGTTCAAATCATAGAATGTTAGAGTGTTAGTCCTCTTTTACTTAAGTCGGCATTGTGCTTTTTGTATTAAATTCGGTTGCAATTTCTGTGTTTCATCGTCAATAAGAAGGTCCGAGGGATACAGTAAACCTGAAGTGAAGCATCAGAATCTAAGACTGGACTCACAGGAGAGGTTCAAATCATAGAATGTTAGAGTGTTAGTCCTCTTTTACTTAAGTCGGCATTGTACCTTTTGTATTATATTCGGATGAATTTTCTGTGTCTAATCGTCAATAAGAAGGTCCAAGGGAGACTGTAAACCTGAAGTGAAGCATCGGAATCTAAGACTGGACTCACAGGAGAGGTTCAAATCATAGAAAGTTTGAGTGTCAGTCCTCTTTTACTTTAGTCGGCATTGTGCCATTTGTATTAAATTCGGATGCAATTTCCTCGTTTCATCGTCAATAAGAAGGTCTAAGGGATACAGTAAACCTGAAGTGAAGCATCGGAATCCTAAACTGGACTGACAGGAGAAGTTCAAATCATAGAAAGATAGAGACTCACTCCTCTTGTACCTACGTCGGTATTGCGTCTTTTGTATTGAATTCGGATGTAATTTCTTTGTTTCATCGTCAATAAGAAGGTCGATGGGAGACAGTAAACCTGAAGTGAAGCATCGGAATCTGAAACTGGACTCACAGGAGAGGTTCAAATCATAGAAATTTAGAACGTCAGTCCTCTCGTACATAATTCGGCATTGTGCGTTTTGTATTTTATTCGGATGCAATTCCTGTGTTTCATCGTTAATAAGGAGGTGCAAGGTATACAGTAAACCTGAAGTGAAGCATCGGAATCTAAAACTGGACTCACAGGAGTGGTTCAAATCATAGAAAGTGAGAGTGTCGGTCCTCTTGTACTTAAGTCGACATCGTGCCATTTGTATTAAATTGGGATGCAATTTCTGTGTTTCATCTTCAATAAGAAGGTCCAAGTATATAGTAAACCTGAAGTGAAGCATCGGAATCCAAAACTGGACTCACAGGAGAAGTTCAAATCATAGAAAGGTAGAGTGTCACTCCTACTGTACTTAAGTCGGTATTGTGCCCTTTGCATTAAATTCGGATGCAATTTCTGTGTTTCATCGTCAATAAGAATGTCCAAGGGATACAGTAAACCTGAATTGAAGCATCGGAATCTAAAACTGGACTCACAGGAGAGGTTCAAATCATAGAAAATTAGAGTGACAGTCCTCTTGTACTTAAGTCGGCATTGTGCGTTTTGAATTAAATTCCGATGCAATTACTGTGTTTCATCGTCAATAAGAAGGTGCAAGGTATACAGTAAACCTGAAGTGAAGCATCGGAATCTAAAACTGGACCCACAGGAGAGGTTCAAATCATAGAAAGTAAGAGTGTCAGTCCTCTTGTACTTAAGTCGGCATTGTTCGTTTTGAATTTAATTCCGATGCAATTTCTGTGTTTCATCGTCAATAAGAAGGTCCGAGGGATACAGTAAACCTGAAGTGAAGCATCAGAATCCGAAACTGGACTCACAGGAGAGATTCAAATCATAGAAAGTTAGAGTGTTACTCCTCATGTACTTAAGTCAGTATTGTGCCTTTTGTATTAAATTCGGATGCAATTTCTGTGTTTCTCGTCAATAAGAAGGTCCAAGGGATACAGTAAACCTTAAGGGAAACATCGGAAAATAAGACTGGACTCACAGGAGAGGTTCAAATCATAGAATGTTAGAGTGTTAGTCCTCTTTTACTTAAGTCGGCATTGTGCCTTATGTATTAAATTCGGATGTATTTTCTGAGTTTAATCGTCAATAAGAAGGTCCTAGGGATACGGTATACCTGAAGTGAAGCATCGGAATCTAAGACTGGACTCACAGGAGAGGTTCAAATCATAGAATGTTAGAGTGTTAGTCCTCTTTTACTTAATTCGGCATTGTGCCTTTTGTATTAAATTCGGATGAATTTTCTGTGTTTAATCGTCAATAAGAAGGTCCAAGGGAGACTGTAAACCTGAAGTGAAGCATCGGAATCTAAGACTGGACTCACAGGAGAGGTTCAAATCATAGAAAGTTTGAGTGTCAGTCCTCTTTTACTTTAGTCGGCATTGTGCCATTTGTATTAAATTCGGATGCAATTTCCTCGTTTCATCGTCAATAAGAATGTCTAAGGGATACAGTAAACCGGAAGTGAAGCATCGGAATCCTAAACTGGACTGACAGGAGAAGTTCAAATCATAGAAAGTTAGAGACTCACTCCTCTTGTACCTACGTCGGTATTGCGTCTTTTGTATTGAATTCGGATGTAATTTCTTTGTTTCATCGTCAATAAGACGGTCGAAGGGAGACAGTAAACCTGAAGTGAAGCATCGGAATCTGAAACTGGACTCACAGGAGAGGTTCAAATCATAGAAATTTAGAACGTCAGTCCTCTCGTACTTAATTCGGCATTGTGCGTTTTGTATTTTATTCGGATGCAATTCCTGTGTTTCATCGTCAATAAGGAGGTGCAAGGTATACAGTAAACCTGAAGTGAAGCATCGGAATCTAAAACTGGACTCACAGGAGTGGTTCAAATTATAGAAAGTGAGAGTGTCAGTCCTCTTGTACTTAAGTCGACATCGTGCCATTTGTATTAAATTGGGATGCAATTTCTGTGTTTCATCTTCAATAAGAAGGTCCAAGTATATAGTAAACCTGAAGTGAAGCATCGGAATCCAAAACTGGACTCACAGGAGAAGTTCAAATCATAGAAAGGTAGAGTGTCACTCCTATTGTACTTAAGTCGGTATTGTGCCTTTTGTATTAAATTGGGATGCAATTTCTGTGTTTCATCGTCAATAAGAATGTCCAAGGGATACAGTAAACCTGAATTTAAGCATCGGAATCTAAAACTGGACTCACAGGAGAGGTTCAAATCATAGAAAATTAGAGTGACAGTCCTCTTGTACTTAAGTCGGCATTGTGCGTTTTGAATTAAATTCCGATGCAATTTCTGTGTTTCATCGTCAATAAGAAGGTGCAAGGGAGACAGTAAACCTGAAGTGAAGCGTCGGAATCTAAAACTGGACTCACAGAAGAGGTTCAAATCATAGAAAGTGAGAGTGTCAGTCCTCTTGTACTTAAGTCGGCATTGTGCCTTTTGTCTTGAATTCCGATGCAATTTCTGTGTCTCATCGTCAATAAGAAGGTGCAAGGTATACAGTAAACCTGAAGTGAGGCATCGGAATCTAAAACTGGACTCACAGGAGAGGTTAAATCTTAGAAAGTGAGAGTGTCAGTCCTCTTGTACTTAAGTCGGCATTGTGCCATGTGTATTAAATTCGGATGCAATTTCTGTGTTTCATCGTCAGTAAGAAGGTCCAAGGAATACAGTAAACCTGAAGTGAAGCATCGGAATCTAGAACTGGACTCACAGGAGAGGTTCAAATCATTGAGAGTGTCAGTCCTCTTGTACTTAAGTCAGCATTGTGCCTTTTGAATTTAATTCCGATGCAATTTCTGTGTTTCATCGTCAATAAGAAGGTCCACGGGATACAGTAAACCTTTAGGGATGCATCGCAATCTAAAACTGGACTCACAGGAGAGGTTCAAATCATAGAATGTTAGAGTCTCAGTCCTCTTTTACTTAAGTCGGCATTGTGCCTTTTGTATAAAATTCGGATGAAATTTCTGTGTTTAATCGTCAATAAGAAGGTCCAAGGGATACAGTAAACCTGAAGTGAAACATCGGAATCTAAAACTGGACTCACAGGAGAGGTACAAATCATAGATAGTGAGAGTGTCAGTCCTCTTGTACTTAAGTCGGCATTATGCCATTTGTATTAAAATCGGATGCAATTTCCGTGTTTCATCGTCAATAAGAAGTTCCGAGGGATACAGTAAACCTGAAGTGAAGCATCGGAATTCAAAACTGGACTCACAGGTGTAGTTCAAATCATAGAAAATTAGAGACTCACTCCTCTTGTACTTACGTCGGTATTGTGCTTTTGTATTGAATTCGGATGCAATTTCTTTGTTTCATCGTCAATAAGAAGGTCGAAGGGAGACAGTTAACCTGAAGTGAAGCATCATAATCTGTAACTGGACTCACAAGAGAGGTTGAATAATAAAAGTGAGAGTGTCAGTCCTCTTGTACTTAAGTCGGCATTGTGCCATGTGTATTAAATTCGGATGCAATTTCTGTGTTTCATCGTCAATAAGAAGGTCCAAGGAAGACAGTAAACCTGAAGTGAAGCATCGGAATCTAGAACTAAACTAACAGGAGAGGTTCAAATCATAGAAAGTGAGAGTGTCAGTCCTCTTGTACTTAAGTCGGCATTGTGCCTTTTGAATTTAATTCCGATGCAATTTCTGTGTTTCATCGTCAATAAGAAGGTTCAAGGTATCCAGTAAACCTGAAGTAAAGCATCGGAATCTAAAACTGGACTCACAGGAGAGGTTCAAATCATAGAAAGTGAGAGTGTCAGTCCTCTTGTACTTACGTCGGCATTGTGCCTATTGTATTGAATTCCGATGCAATCTCAGTGTTTCATCGTTAATAGGAAGGTCCAAGGGATACAGTAAACCTGAAGTGAAGCATCGGAATCTAAAACTGGACTCACAGGAGAGGTTCAAATCAAAGAAAGTGAGAGTGTCAGTCCTCTTGTACCTAAGTCGGCATTGTGCCATTTGTATTAAATTCGGATGCAATTTCTGTGTTTCATCGTCAATAAGAAAGTCCAAGGGATACAGAAAACCTGAAGTGAAGCATCGGAATCTAAATCTGGACTCACAGGAGAGGTTCAAATCATAGATAGTGAGAGTGTCAGTCCTCTTGTACTTAAGTCGTCATTATGCCATTTGTATTAAAATCAGATGCAATTTCCGTGTTTCATCGTCAATAAGAAGTTCCGAGGGATACAGTAAACCTGAAGTGAAGCATCGGAATCTAAGACTGGACTCACAGGAGAGGTTCAAATCATAGAATGTTAGAGTGTTAGTCCTCTTTTACTTAAGTCGGCATTGTGCCTTTTGTATTAAATTCGGATGAATTTTCTGTGTTTAATCGTCAATAAGAAGGTCCAAGGGATACAATATACCTGAAGTGAAGCATCGGAATCTAAGACTGGACTCACAGGAGAGGTTCAAATCATAGAATGTTAGAGTGTTAGTCATCTTTTACTTAAGTCGGCATTGTGCCTTTTGTATTAAATTCGGATGAATTTTCTGTGTTTAATCGTCAATAAGAAGGTCCAAGGGAGACTGTAAACCTGAAGTGAAGCATCGGAATCCTAAACTGGACTGACAGGAGAAGTTGAAATCATAGAAAGTTAGAGACTCGCTCCTCTTGTACTTACGTCGGTATTGCGTCTTTTGTATTGAATTCGGATGTAATTTCTTTGTTTCATCGTCAATAAGAAGGTCGAAGGGAGACAGTAAACCTGAAGTGAAGCATCGGAATCTGAAACTGGACTCACAGGAGAGGTTCAAATCATAGAAATTTAGAACGTCAGTCCTCTTGTACTTAATTCGGCTTTGTGCGTTTTGTATTTTATTCGGATGCAATTCCTGTGTTTCATCGTCAATAAGGAGGTGCAAGGTATACAGTAAACCTGAAGTGAAGCATCGGAATCTAAAACTGGACTCACAGGAGTGGTTCAAATCATACAAAGTGAGAGTGTCAGTCCTCTTGTACTTAAGTCGACATCGTGCGATTTGTATTAAATTGGGATGCAATTTCTGTGTTTCATCTTCGATAAGAAGGTCCAAGTATATAGTAAACCTGAAGTGAAGCATCGGAATCTAAAACTGGACTCACAGGAGAGATACAAATCATAGAAAGGTAGAGTGTCACTCCTATGGTACTTAAGTCGGTATTGTGCCTTTTGTATTAAATTCGGATGCAATTTCTGTGTTTCATCGTCAATAAGAAGGTGCAAGGTATTCAGTAAACCTGAAGTGAGGCATCAGAATCTAAAACTGGACTCACAGGAGAGGTTAAATCATAGAAAGTGAGAGTGTCAGTCCTCTTGTACTTAAGTCGGCATTGTGCCATGTGTATTAAATTCGGATGCAATTTCTGTGTTTCATCGTCAGTAAGAAGGTCCAAGGAATACAGTAAACCTGAAGGGAAGCATCGGAATCTAGAACTGGACTCACAGGAGAGGTTCAAATCATAGAAAGTGAGAGTGTCAGTCCTCTTGTACTTAAGTCGGCATTGTACCTTTTGAATTTAATTCCGATGCAATTTCTGTGTTTCATCGTCAATAAGAAGGTCCGAGGGATACATAAACCTTTAGGGATGCATCGCAATCTAAAACTGGACTCACAGGAGAGGTTCAAATCATAGAAAGTAGGAGTCTCAGTCCTCTTTTACTTAAGTCGGCATTGTGCCTTTTGTATTAAATTCGGATGAGTTTTCTGTGTTTAATCGTCAATAAGAAGGTCCAAGGGATACATTAAACCTGAAGTGAAACATCGGAATCTAAAACTGGACTCACAGGAGAGGTTCAAATCATAGATAGTGAGAGTGTCAGTCCTCTTGTACTTAAGTCGGCATTATGCCATTTGTATTAAAATCGGATGCAATTTCCGTGTTTCATCGTCAATAAGAAGTTCCGAGGGATACAGTAAACCTGAAGTGAAGCATCGGAAATCAAAACTGGACTCACAGGTGTAGTTCAAATCATAGAAAATATGAGACTCGCTCCTCTTGTACTTACGTCGGTATTGTGCCTTTTGTATTGAATTCGGATGCAATTTCTTTGTGTCATCGTCAATAAGAAGGTCGAAGGGAGACAGTTAACCTGAAGTGAAGCATCATAATCTTTAACTGGACTCACAGGAGAGGTTAAATAATAAAAGTGAGAGTGTCAGTCCTCTTGTACTTAAGTCGGCATTGTGCCATGTGTATTAAATTCGGATGCAATTTCTGTGTTTCATCGTCAATAAGAAGGTCCAAGGAATACAGTAAACCTGAAGTGAAGCATCGGAATCTAGAACTAAACTCACAGGAGAGGTTCAAATCATAGAAAGTGAGAGTGTCAGTCCTCTTGTACTTAAGTCGGCATTGTGCCTTTTGAATTTAATTCCGATGCAATTTCTGTGTTTCATCGTCAATAAGAAGGTGCAAGATACACAGTAAACGTGAAGTGAAGCATCGGAATCTAAAACTGGACTCACAGGAGCGGTTCAAATCATAGAAGTGAGAGTGTCAGTCATCTTGTACTTAAGTCGGCATTGTGCCTTTTGAATTTAATTCCGATGCAATTTCTGTGTTTCATCGTCAATAAGAAGGTCCAAGGTATCCAGTAAACCTGAAGTGAAGCATCGGAATCTAAAACTGGACTCACAGGAGAGGTTCAAATCATAGAAAGTGAGAGTGTCAGTCCTTTTGTACTTACGTCGGCATTGTGCCTATTGTATTGAATTCCGATGCAATTTCTGTGTTTCATCGTCAATAAGAAGGTCCAAGGGATACAGTAAACCTGAAGTGAAGCATCGAAATCTAAAACTGGACTCAAAGGAGAGGTTGAAATCATAGATGTTAGAGTCTCAGTCCTCTTTTACTTAAGTCGGCATTGTGCGTTTTGTATAAAATTCCGATGCAATTTCAGTGTCTCATCGTCAATAAGAAGGTGCAAAGTATAAAGCAAACCTGAAGTGAAGCATTGGAATCTAAAACAGGACTCACACGAGAGGTTCAAATCATAGAAAGTGAGAGTGTCAGTCCTCTTGTACTTAAGTCGGCATTGTGCCTTTTGAATTTAATTCCGATGCAATTTCAGTGTTTCATCGTCAATAAGAAGGTCCAAGGGATACAGTAAACCATAAGGGATGCATCGGAATCTAAAACTGGACTCACAGGAGAGGTTCAAATCATAGAATGTTAGAGTCTCAGTCCTCCTTTACTTAAGTCGGCATTGTGCCTTTTGTATTAAATTCGGATGAATTTTCTGTGTTTAATCGTCAATAAGAAGGTCCAAGGGATACAGAAAACCTGAAGTGAAGCATCGGAATCTAAAACTGGACTCACAGGAGAGGTTCAAATCATAGATCGTGAGAGGGTCAGTCCTCTTGTACTTAAGTCGTCATTATGCCATTTGTATTAAATTCGGATGCAATTTCTGTGTTTCATCGTCACTAAGAAGGTCCAAGGAATACAGTAAACCTGAAGTGAAGCATCGGAATCTAGAACTAAACTCACAGGAGAGGTTCAAATCATAGAAAGTGAGAGTGTCAGTCCTCTTGTGCTTAAGTCGGGATTGTGCCTTTTGAATTCAATTCCGATGCAATTTCTGTGTTTCATCGTCAATAAGAAGGTCCAAGGTATCCAGTAAACCTGAAGTGAAGCATCGGAATCTAAAACTGGACTCACAGGAGAGGTTCAAATCATAGAAAGTGAGAGTGTCAGTCCTCTTGTACTTACGTCGGAATTGTGCCTATTGTATTGAATTCCGATGCAATTTCTGTGTTTCATCGTCAATAAGAAGGTCCAAGGGATACAGTAAACCTGAAGTGAAGCATCGGAATCTAAAACTGGACTCACAGTAGAGGTTCAAATCATAGAAAGTGAGAGTGTCAGTCCTCTTGTACTTAAGTCGGCATTGTGCCATTGGTATTAAATTCGGATGCAATTTCTGTGTTTCATCGTCAATAAGAAGGTCCAAGGGATACAGTAAACCTGAAGTGAAGCATCGGAATCCAAAACTGGTCTCACAGGAGAGGTTCAAATCATAGAAAGTTAGAGTGTCACTCCGCTTGTACTTAAGTTGGTATTGTGCCTTTTGTATTAAATTTGGATGCAATTTCTGTGTTTCATCGTCAATAAGAAGGTCCAAGGGTTACAGAAAACCTGAAGTGAAGCATCGGAATCTAAAACTGGACTCACAGGAGAGGTTCAAATCATAGAAAGTTAGAGTGTCAGTCCTCTTGTACTTAAGTCGGCACGGTGCCTTTTGAATTTAATTCCGATGTAATTTCTGTGTTTCATCGTCAATAAGAAGGTCCAAGGCATACCGTAAACCTTAAAAGAAGCATCGGAATCTAAAACTGGACTCACAGGAGAAGTTCAAATCTAGAATGTTAGAGTCTCAGTCCTCTTTTACGTAAGTCAGCATTGTGCCTTTTGTATTAAATTCGGATGAAATTTCTGTGTTTAATCGTCAATACGAAGGTCCAAGGGATACAGTAAACCTGAAGTGAAGCATCGGAATCTAAAACGGACTCACAGGAGAGGTTCATATCATAGATGTTAGAGTGTCTGTCCTCTTTTACTTAAGTCGGCATTGTGCCTTTTGTATTAAATTCCGATGCAATTTCAGTGTCTCATCGTCAATAAGAAGGTGCAAGGTATACAGTAAACCTGAAGTGAAGCATCTGAATCTAAAACTGGACTCACAGTGGAGGTTCAAATCAAAGAAAGTGAGAGTGTCAGTCCTCTTGTACTTACGTCGGCATTGTGCCATTTGTATTAAATTCGGATGCAATTTCTGTGTTTGATCGTCAATAAGAAGGTCCAAGGGATACAGTAAATCTGAAGTGAAACATCGGAATCTACAACTGGACCCACAGGAGAGGTTCAAATCATAGAAAGTTAGAGCGTCACTCTTCTTGTACTTAAGTCGGTATTGTGCTTTTGTATTAAATTCGGATGCAATTTCTGTGTTTCATCGTCAATGAGAAGGTCCAAGGGATACAGTAAACCTGAAGTGAAGCATCGAAATCTGAAACTGGACTCACAGGAGAAGTTCAAATCATAGAAAGTAAAAGTGTCAGTCCTCTTGTACTTAAGTCGGCATTGTTCGCTTTGTATTTATTTCCGATGCAATTTCTGTGTTTCATCGTCAATAAGAAGCTGCAAGGTATACAGTAAACCTGAAGTGAAGCATCGGAATCTAAAGCTGGACTCACAGGAGAGGTTCAAATCATAGAAAGTGAGAGTGTCAGTCCTCTTGTACTTAAGTCGGCATTGTGCATTTTGTCTTGAATTCCGATGCAATTTCTGTGTCTCATCGTCAATAAGAAGGTGCAAGGTATACAGTAAACCTGAAATGAGGCATCGGAATCTAAAAGTGGACTCACAGGAGAGGTTAAATCATTGAAAATGAGAGTGTCAGTCCTCTTGTACTTAAGTCGGCATTGTGCCATGTGTATTAAATTCGGATGAAATTTCTGTGTTCTAACGTCAATAAGAAGCTCCAAGGAATGCAGTAAACCTGAAGTGAAGCATCGGAATCTAGAACTGGACTCACGGGAGAGGTTCAAATCATAGAAAGTGAGAGTGTCAGTCCTCTTGTAATGAAGTCGGCATTATGCCGTTTGTATTAAATTCGGATGCAATTTCTGTGTTTCATCGTCAATTAGAAGGTCCAAGGGATTCAGTAAACCTGAAGTGAAGCATCGGAATCTAAAACTGGACTCACAGGGGCGGGTGTCAGTCCTCTTGTACTTAATTCGCCATACCGACTCTTGTATTAAATTCGGATGCAATTTCTGTGTTTCATCGTCAATAAGAAGGTGCAAGGTATACAGTAAACTTGAAGTGAAGCTTCGGAATCTAAAACTGGACTCACAGGTGAGGTTCAAATCATGTAAAGTTAGTGTGTCAGTCCGCTTTTACTTAAGTCGGCATTGTGCGTTTTGTATTAAATTCCGATGCAATTTCAGTGTCTCATCGTCAATAAGAAGGTGCAAAGTATAAAGCAAACCTGAAGTGAAGCATCGGAATCTAAAACAGGACTCACAGGAGAGGTTCAAATCATAGAAAGTGAGAGTGTCAGTCCTCTTGTACTTAAGTCGGCATTGTGCCTTTTGTCTTGAATTCCGATGCAATTTCTGTGTCTCATCGTCAATAAGAAGGTGCAAGGTATACAGTAGACCTGAAGTGAGGCATCGGAATCTAAAACTGGACTCACAGGAGAGGTTAAATCATAGAAAGTGAGAGTGTCAGTCCTCTTGGACTTAAGTCGGCATTGTGCCATGCGTATTAAATTCGGATGCAATTTCTGTGTTTCATCGTCAATAAGATGGTCCAAGGAATACAGTAAACCTAAAGTGAAGCATCGGAATCTGGAACTGGACTCACAGGAGAGGTTCAAGTCATAGAAAGTGAGAGTGTCAGTCCCCTTGTACTTAAGTCAGCATTGTGCCTTTTGAATTTAATTCCGATGCAATTTCAGTGTTTCATCGTCAATAAGAAGGTCCAAGGGATACAGTAAACCTTTAGGGATGCATCGGAATCTAAAACTGGACTCACAGGAGAGGTTCAAATCATAGAATGTTAGAGTCTCAGTCCTCTTTTACTTAAGTCGGCATTGTGCCTTTTGTATTAAATTCGGATGAATTTTCTGTGTTTCATCGTCAATAAGAAGGTCCAAGGGATACAGTAAACCTGAAGTGAAACATCGGAATCTAAAACTGGACTCACAGGAGAGGTTCAAATCATAGAAAGTTAGAGTGTCAGTCCTCTTTTACTTAAGTCGGCATTGTGCCTTTTGTGTTAAATTCCGATGCAATTTCAGGGTCCCATCGTCAATAAGAAGGTGCAAGGTATACAGTAAACCTGAAGTGAAGCTTCGGAATCTAAAACTGGACTCACAGGAGAGGTTCAAATCAAAGAAAGTGAGAGTGTCAGTCCTCTTGTACTTAAGTCGGCCTTGTGCCATTTGTATTAAATTCGGATGCAATTTCTGTGTTTCATCGTCAATAAGAAGGTCCAAGGGATACAGAAAACCTGAAGTGAAGCATCGGAATCTAAAACTGGACTCACAGGAGAGGTTCAAATCATAGATAGTGAGAGTGTCAGTCCTCTTGTACTTAAGTCGTCATTATGCCATTTGTATTAAATTCGGATGCAATTTCTGTGTTTCATCGTCAATAAGAAGGTCCAAGGAATACAGTAAACCTGAAGTGAAGCATCGGAATCTAGAACTAAACTCACAGGAGAGGTTCAAATCATAGAAAGTGAGAGTGTCAGTCCTCTTGTACTTAAGTCGGCATTGTGCCTTTTGAATTCAATTCCGATGCAATTTCTGTGTTTCGTTGTCAATAAGAAGGTCCAAGGTATCCAGTAAACCTGAAGTGAAGCATCGGAATCTAAAACTGGACTCACAGGAGAGGTTCAAATCATAGAAAGTGAGAGTGTCAGTCCTCTTGTACTTACGTCGGAATTGTGCCTATTGTATTGAATTCCGATGCAATTTCTGTGTTTCATCGTCAATAAGAAGGTCCAAGGGATACAGTAAACCTGTAGTGAAGCATCGGAATCTAAAACTGGACTCACAGTAGAGGTTCAAATCATAGAAAGTGAGAGTGTCAGTCCTCTTGTACTTATGACGGCATTGTGCCATTTGTATTAAATTCGGTTGCAATTTCTGTGTTTCATCGTCAATAAGAAGGTCCAAGGGGTACAGTAAACCTTAAGGGAAGCATCGGAATCTAAGACTGGACTCACAGGAGAGGTTCAAATCATAGAATGTTTGAGTGTTAGTACTCTTTTACTTAAGTCGGCATTCTGCTTTTTGTATTAAATTCGGTTGCAATTTCTGTGATTCATCGTCAATAAGAAGGTCCGAGGTATACAGTAAACCTGAAGTGAAGGATCAGAATCTGAAACTGGACTCACAGGAGAGATTCAAATCATAGAAAGTTAGAGTGTTACTCCTCATGTTCTTAAGTTGGTATTGTGCCTTTTGTATTAAATTCGGATGCAATTTCTGTGTTTCTCGTCAATAAGAAGGTCCAAGGCATACAGTAAACCTTAAGGGAAACATCGGAATCTAAGACTGGCCTCACAGGAGAGGTTCAAATCATAGAATGTTAGAGTGTTAGTCCTCTTTTACTTAAGTCGGCATTGTGCCTTTTGTATTAAATTCGGGTGAATTTTCTGTGTTTAATCGTCAATAAGAAGATGCAAGGTATACAGCAAACCTGAAGAGAAGCATCGGAATCTAAAACTGGACTCACAGGAGAGGTTCAAATCAAAGAAAGTGAGAGTGTCAGTCCTCTTGTACTTAAGTCGGCATTGTGCCATTTGTATTAAATTCGGATGCAATTTCTGTGTTTCATCGTCAATAAGAAAGCCCAAGGGATACAGAAAACCTGAAGTGAAGCATCGGAATCTAAATCTGGACTCACAGGAGATGTTCAAATCACAGACAGTGAGAGTGTCAGTCCTCTTGTAATTAAGTTGGCATTATGCCATTTGTATTAAATTCGGATGCAATTTCCGTGTTTCATCGTCAATAGGAAGGTCCAAGGGATACAGTGAACCTGAAGTGAAGCATCGGAATCCAAAACTGGACACACAGGAGAGGTTCAAATGATAGAAAGTTAGTGTGTCACTCCTCTTGTATTTAAGTCGGCACTGTGCATTTTGAATTTAATTCCGATGCAATTTCTGTGTTTCATCGTCAATAAGAAGGTCCAAGGGATACAGTAAACCTGAAGTGAAGCATCGGAAACTAAAACTGGACTCACAGGAGAGTTTCAAATCATAGAAAGTGAGAGTGTCAGTCCTCTTGTACTTAAGACGGCATTGTGCCATTTGTATTAAATTCGGTTGCAATTTCTGTGTTTCATCGTTAATAAGAAGGTCCGAGGGATACAGTAAACCTGAAGTGAAGCATCAGAATCTAAAACTGGACTCACAGGAGAGATTCAAATCATAGAAAGTTAGAGTGTTACTCCTCTTGCACTTAAGTCGGTATTGTGCCTTTTGTATTAAATTCGGATGCAATTTCTGTGTTTCATCGTCAATAAGAAGGTCCAAGAGGTACAGTAAACATTAAGGGAAGCATCGGAATCTAAGACTGGACTCACAGGAGAGGTTCAAATCATAGAATGTTAGAGTGTTAGTCCTCTTTTACTTAAGTCGGCATTGTGCTTTTTGTATTAAATTCGGTTGCAATTTCTGTGTCTCATCGTCAGTAAGAAGGTCCGAGGGATACAGTAAACCTGAAGTGAAGCATCAGAATCTGAAACTGGACTCACAGGAGAGATTCAAATCATAGAAAGTTAGAGTGTTACTCCTCATGTACTTAAGTCGGTATTGTGCCTTTTGTATTAAATTCGGATGCAATTTCTGTGTTTCTCGTCAATAAGAAGGTCCAAGGGATATAGTAAACCTTAAATGAAACATCAATATCTAAGACTGGACTCACAGGAGAGGTTCAAATCATAGAATGTTAGAGTGTTAGTCCTCTTTTACTTAAGTCGGCATTGTGCCTTTTGTATTACATTCGGGTGAATTTTCTGTGTTTAATCGACAATAAGAAGGTCCAAGGGATACAGTAAACCTGAAGTGAAGCATCGGAATCTAAAACTTGACTCACAGGGGAGGTTCAAATCATAGAAAGTTAGAGTATCAGTCCTCTTTTACTTAAGTCGGCATTGTGCCTTATGTATTAAATTCCGATGCAATTTCAGTGTCTCATCGTCAATAAGAAGGTGCAAGGTATACAGTAAACCTGAAGAGAAGCATCGGAATCTAAAACTGGACTCACAGGAGAGGTTCAAATCAAAGAAAGTGAGAGTGTCAGTCCTCTTGTACTTAAGTCGGAATTGTGCCATTTGTATTAAATTCGGATGCAATTTCTGTGTTTCATCGTCAATAAGAAAGCCCAAGGGATACAGAAAACCTGAAGTGAAGCATCGGAATCTAAATCTGGACTCACAGGAGATGTTCAAATCACAGATAGTGAGAGTGTCAGTCCTCTTGTAATTAAGTCGGCATTATGCCATTTGTATTAAATTCGGATGCAATTTCCGTGTTTCATCGTCAGTAGGAAGGTCCAAGGGATACAGTAAACCTGAAGTGAAGCATCGGAATCCAAAACTGGACTCACAGGAGAAGTTCAAATCATAGAAAGTTAGAGACTCACTCCTCTTGTACTTACGTCGGTATTGTGCGTTTTGTATTGAATTCGGATGCAATTTCTTTGTTTCATCATCAATAAGAAGATCGAAGGGAGACAGAAAACCTGAAGTGTAGCATCGGAATCTGAAACTGGACTCACAGGAGAGGTTCAAATCATAGAAAGTTAGAATGTCAGTCCTCTTGTACTTAATTCGACATTGTGCGATTTGTATTAAATTCGGATGCAATTCCTGTGTTTCATCATCAATAAGGAATTGCAAGGTATTCAGTAAACCTGAAGTGAAGCATCGGAATCTAAAACTGGACTCACAGGAGTGGTTCAAATCATAGAATGTGAGAGTGTCAGTCCTCTTGTACTTAAGTCGGCATTGTGCGTTTTGAATTTAATTCCGATACAATTTCTGTGTTTCGTCGTCAATAAGAAGGTGCAAGGTATACAGTAAACCTTAAGTGAAGCATCGGAATCTAAAACTGGACTCACAGGAGAGGTTAAATCATAGAAAGTGAGAGTGTCACTCCTCTTGTACTTAAGTCGGTATTGTGCCTTTTGTATTAAATTCGGATGCAATTTCTGTGTTTCATCGTCAATAAGAATGTCCAAGGGATACAGTAAACCTGAATTGAAGCATCGGAATCTAAAACTGGACTCACAGGAGAGGTTCAAATCATAGAAAGTTAGAGTGACAGTCCTCTTGTACTTAAGTCGGCATTGTGCGTTTTGAATTAAATTCCGATGGAATTTCTGTGTTACATCGTCAACAAGAAGGTGCAAGGGAGACAGTAAACCTGAAGTGAAGCGTCGGAATCTAAAACTGGACTCACAGGAGAGGTTCAAATCATAGAAAGTGAGAGTGTCAGTCCTCTTGTACTTAAGTCGGCATTCTGCCTTTTGTCTTGAATTCCGATGCAATTTCTGTGTCTCATCGTCAATAAGAAGGTGCAAGATATACAGTAAACCTGAAGTGAGGCATCGGAATCTAAAACTGGACTCACAGGAGAGGTTAAATCATAGAAAGTGAGAGTGTCAGTCTTCTTGTACTTAAGTCGGCATTGTGCCATGTGTATTAAATTCGGATGCAATTTCTGTGTTTCATCGTCAGTAAGAAGGTCCAAGGGATACAGTAAACCTTTAGGGATGCATCTCAATCTAAAATCGGACTCACAGGAGAGGTTCAAATCATAGAATGTTAGAGTCTCAGTCCTCATTTACTTAAGTCGGCATTGTGCCTTTTGTATTAAATTCGGATGAATTTTCTGTGTTTAATCGTCAATAAGAAGGTCCAAGGGATACAGTAAACCTGAAGTGAAACATCGGAATCTAAAACTGGACTCACAGGAGAGGTTCAAATCATAGATAGTGAGAGTGTCAGTCCTCTTGTACTTAAGTCGGCATTATGCCATTTGTATTAAAATCAGATGCAATTTCCGTGTTTCATTGTCAATAAGAAGTTCCGAGGGATACAGTAAACCTGAAGTGAAGCATCGGAATTCAAAACTGGACTCACAGGTATAGTTCAAATCATAGAAAATTAGAGACTCAATCCTCTTGTACTTACGTCGGTATTGTGCCTTTTGTATTGAATCCGGATGCAATTTCTTTGTTTCATCGTCAATAAGAAGGTCGAAGGGAGACAGTTAACCTGAAGTGAAGCATCATAATCTGTAACTGGACTCACAGGAGAGGTTAAATAATAAAAGTGAGAGTGTCAGTCCTCTTGTACTTAAGTCGGCATTGTGCGTTTTGAATTTAATTCCGATACAATTTCTGTGTTTCGTCGTCAATAAGAAGGTGCAAGGTATACAGTAAACCCGAAGTGAAGCATCGGAATCTAAAACTGGACTCACAGGAGAGGTTCAAATCATAGAAAGTGAGAGTGTCAGTCCTCTTGTACTTACGCCGGCATTGTGCCTATTGTATTAAATTCCGATGCAATTTCTGTGTTTCATCGTCAATAAGAAGGTCCAAGGGATACAGTTAACCTGAAGTGAAGCATCGGAATCTAAAACTGGACTCACAGGAGAGGTTCAAATCATAGAAAGTGAGAGTGTCAGTCCTCTTGTTCTTAAGTCGCCATTGTGCCATTGGTATTAAATTCGGATGCAATTTCTGTGTTTCATCGTCAATAAGAAGGTCCAAGGGATACAATAAACCTGAAGTGAAGCATCGGAATCCAAAACTGGACACACAGGAGAGGTTCAAATCGTAGAAAGTTAGTGTGTCACTCCTCTTGTATTTAAGTCGGTATTGTGCCTTTTGTATTAAATTCGGATGCAATTTCTGTGTTTCATCGTCAATACGAAAGGTCCATGGGATACAGTAAACCTGAAGTGAAGCATTGGAATCTAAAACTGGACTCACAGGAGAGGTTCAAATCATAGAAAGTTAGAGTGTCAGTCCTCTTGTACTTAAGTCGGCACTGTGCATTTTGAATTTAATTCCGATGCAATTTCTGTGTTTCATCGTCAATAAGAATTTCCAAGGGATACAGTAAACCTTAAGTGAAGCATCGGAATCTAAAACTGGACTCACTGGAGAGTTTCAAATCATAGAAAGTGAGAGTGTCAGTCCTCTTGTACTTAAGACGGCATTGTGCCATTTGTATTAAATTCGGTTGCAATTTCTGTGTTTCATCGTCAATAAGAAGGTCCGAGGGATACAGTAAACCTGAAGTGAAGCATCAGAATCTGAAACTGGACTCACAGGAGAGATTCAAATCATAGAAAGTTAGAGTGTTACTCCTCATGTACTTAAGTCGGTATTGTGCCTTTTGTATTAAATTCGGATGCAATTTCTGTGTTTCTCGTCAATAAGAAGGTCCAAGGGATACAGTAAACCTTAAGGGAAACATCGGAAAATAAGACTGGACTCACAGGAGAGGTTCAAATCATAGAATGTTAGAGTGTTAGTCCTCTTTCACTTAAGTCGGCATTGTGCCTTTTGTATTAAATTCGGATGAATTTTCTGTGTTTAATCGTCAATAAGAAGGTCCAAGGGATACTGTATACCTGAAGTGAAGCATCGGAATCTAAGACTGGACTCACAGGAGAGGTTCAAATCATAGAATGTTAGAGTGTTAGTCCTCTTTTACTTAAGTCGGCATTGTGCCTTTTGTATTAAATTCGGATGAATTTTCTGTGTTTAATCGTCAATAAGAAGGTCCAAGGGAGACTGTAAACCTGAAGTGAAGCATCGGAATCTAAGACTGGACTCACAGGAGAGGTTCAAATCATAGAAAGTTTGAGTGTCAGTCCTCTTTTACTTTAGTCGGCATTGTGCCATTTGTATTAAATTCGGATGCAATTTCCTCGTTTCATCGTCAATAAGAAGGACTAAGGGATACAGTAAACCTGAAGTGAAGCATCGGAATCCTAAACTGGACTGACAGGAGAAGTTCAAATCATAGAAAGTTAGAGACTCACTCCTCTTGTACCTACGTCGGTATTGCGTCTTTTGTATTGAATTCGGATGTAATTTCTTTGTTTCATCGTCAATAAGAAGGTCGAAGGGAGACAGTAAACCTGAAGTGAAGCATCGGAATCTGAAACTGGACTCACAGGAGAGGTTCAAATCATAGAAATTTAGAACGTCAGTCCTCTCGTACATAATTCGGCATTGTGCGTTTTGTATTTTATTCGGATGCAATTCCTGTGTTTCATCGTCAATAAGGAGGTCCAAGGTATCCAGTAAACCTGAAGTGAAGCATCGGAATCTAAAACTGGACTCACAGGAGAGGTTCAAATCATAGAAAGTGAGAGTGTCAGTCCTCTTGTACTTAAGTCGACATCGTGCCATTTGTATTAAATTGGGATGCAATTTCTGTGTTTCATCTTCAATAAGAAGGTCCAAGTATATAGCAAACCTGAAGTGAAGCATCGGAAACCAAAACTGGACTCACAGGAGAAGTTCAAATCATAGAAAGGTAGAGTGTCACTCCTATTGTACTTAAGTCGGTATTGTGCCTTTTGTATTAAATTCGGATGCAATTTCTGTGTTTCATCGTCAATAAGAATGTCCAAGGGATACAGTAAACCTGAATTGAAGCATCGGAATCTAAAACTGGACTCACAGGAGAGGTTCAAATCATAGAAAATTAGAGTGACAGTCCTCTTGTACTTAAGTCGGCATTGTGCGTTTTGAATTAAATTCCGATGCAATTACTGTGTTTCATCGTCAATAAGAAGGTGCAAGGTATACAGTAAACCTGAAGTGAAGCATCGGAATCTAAAACTGGACTCACAGGAGAGGTTCAAATCATAGAAAGTAAGGGTGTCAGTCCTCTTGTACTTAAGTCGGCATTGTTCGTTTTGAATTTAATTCCGATGCAATTTCTGTGTTTCATCGTCAATAAGAAGGTGCAAGGGAGACAGTAAACCTGAAGTGAAGCGTCGGAATCTAAAACTGGACTCACAGGAGAGGTTCAAATCGTAGAAAGTGAGAGTGTCACTCCTCTTGTACTTAAGTCGGCATTGTGCCTTTTGTCTTGAATTCCGATGCAATTTCTGTGTCTCATCGTCAATAAGAAGGTGCAAGGTATACAGTAAACCTGAAGTGAGGCATCGGAATCTAAAACTGGACTCACAGGAGAGGTTAAATCATAGAAAGTGAGAGTGTCAGTCCTCTTGTACATAAGTCGGCATTGTGCCATGTGTATTAAATTCGGATGCAATTTCTGTGTTTCGTCGTCAGTAAGAAGGTCCAAGGAATTCAGTAAACCTGAAGTGAAGCATCGGAATCTAGAACTGGACTCACAGGAGAGGTTCAAATCATTGAGAGTGTCAGTCCTCTTGTACTTAAGTCGGCATTGTGCCTTTTGAATTTAATTCCGATGCAATTTCTGTGTTTCATCGTCAATAAGAAGGTCCAAGGGATACAGTAAACCTTTAGGGATGCATCGCAATCTAAAACTGGACTCACAGGAGAGGTTCAAATCATAGAATGTTAGAGTCTCAGTCCTCATTTACTTAAGTCGGCATTGTGCCTTTTGTATTAAATTCGGATGAATTTTCTGTGTTTAATCGTCAATAAGAAGGTCCAAGGGATACAGTAAACCTGAAGTGAAACATCGTAATCTAAAACTGGACTCACAGGAGAGGTTCAAATCATAGATAGTGAGAGTGTCAGTCCTCTTGTACTTAAGTCGGCATTATGCCATTTGTATTAAAATCAGATGCAATTCCGTGTTTCATCGTCAATAAGAAGTTCCGAGGGATACAGTAAACCTGAAGTGAGGCATCGGAATTCAAAACTGGACTCACAGGAGAGGTTAAATCATAGAAAGTGAGAGTGTCAGTCCTCTTGTACTTAAGTCAATATTGTGCCTCTTGTATTAAATTCGGATGCAATTTCTGTGTTTCATCGTCTATAAGAAGGTCCAAGGGATACAGTTAACCTGAAGTGAAGCATCGGAATCTAAAACTGGACTCACAGGAGAGGTTCAAATCATAGAAAGTGAGAGTGTCAGTCCTCTTGTTCTTAAGTCGCCATTGTGCCATTGGTATTAAATTCGGATGCAATTTCTGTGTTTCATCGTCAATAAGAAGGTCCAAGGGATACAATAAACCTGAAGTGAAGCATCGGAATCCAAAACTGGACACACAGGAGAGGTTCAAATCGTAGAAAGTTAGTGTGTCACTCCTCTTGTATTTAAGTCGGTATTGTGCCTTTTGTATTAAATTCGGATGCAATTTCTGTGTTTCATCGTCAATAAGAAGGTGCAAGGTATACAGTAAACCTGAAGTGAAACATCGTAATCTAAAACTGGACTCACAGGAGAGGTTCAAATCATAGATAGTGAGAGTGTCAGTCCTCTTGTACTTAAGTCGGCATTATGCCATTTGTATTAAAATCAGATGCAATTCCGTGTTTCATCGTCAATAAGAAGTTCCGAGGGATACAGTAAACCTGAAGTGAGGCATCGGAATTCAAAACTGGACTCACAGGAGAGGTTAAATCATAGAAAGTGAGAGTGTCAGTCCTCTTGTACTTAAGTCAATATTGTGCCTCTTGTATTAAATTCGGATGCAATTTCTGTGTTTCATCGTCTATAAGAAGGTCCAAGGGATACAGTTAACCTGAAGTGAAGCATCGGAATCTAAAACTGGACTCACAGGAGAGGTTCAAATCATAGAAAGTGAGAGTGTCAGTCCTCTTGTTCTTAAGTCGCCATTGTGCCATTGGTATTACATTCGGATGCAATTTCTGTGTTTCATCGTCAATAAGAAGGTCCAAGGGATACAATAAACCTGAAGTGAAGCATCGGAATCCAAAACTGGACACACAGGAGAGGTTCAAATCGTAGAAAGTTAGTGTGTCACTCCTCTTGTATTTAAGTCGGTATTGTGCCTTTTGTATTAAATTCGGATGCAATTTCTGTGTTTCATCGTCAATACGAAAGGTCCATGGGATACAGTAAACCTGAATTGAAGCATCGGAATCTAAAACTGGACTCACAGGAGAGGTTCAAATCATAGAAAATTAGAGTGACAGTCCTCTTGTACTTAAGTCGGCATTGTGCGTTTTGAATTAAATTCCGATGCAATTACTGTGTTTCATCGTCAATAAGAAGGTGCAAGGTATACAGTAAACCTGAAGTGAAGCATCGGAATCTAAAACTGGACCCACAGGAGAGGTTCAAATCATAGAAAGTAAGGGTGTCAGTCCTCTTGTACTTAAGTCGGCATTGTTCGTTTTGAATTTAATTCCCATGCAATTTCTGTGTTTCATCGTCAATAAGAAGGTGCAAGGGAGACAGTAAACCTGAAGTGAAGCGTCGGAATCTAAAACTGGACTCACAGGAGAGGTTCAAATCATAGAAAGTGAGAGTGTCAGTCCTCTTGTACTTAAGTCGGCATTGTGCCTTTTGTCTTGAATTCCGATGCAATTTCTGTGTCTCATCGTCAATAAGAAGGTGCAAGGTATACAGTTAACCTGAAGTGAGGCATCGGAATCTAAAACTGGACTCACATGAGAGGTTAAATCATAGAAAGTGAGAGTGTCAGTCCTCTTGTACTTAAGTCGGCATTGTGCCATGTTTATTAAATTCGGATGCAATTTCTGTGTTTCATCGTCAGTAAGAAGGTCCAAGGAATACAGTAAACCTGAAGTGAAGCATCGGAATCTAGAACTGGACTCACAGGAGAGGTTCAAATCATTGAGAGTGTCAGTCCTCTTGTACTTAAGTCGGCATTGTGCCTTTTGAATTTAATTCCGATGCAATTTCTGTGTTTCATCGTCAATAAGAAGGTCCAAGGGATACAGTAAACCTTTAGGGATGCATCGCAATCTAAAACTGGACTCACAGGAGAGGTTCAAATCATAGAATGTTAGAGTCTCAGTCCTCTTTTACTTAAGTCGGCATTGTGCCTTTTGTATTAAATTCGGATGAAATTTCTGTGTATAATCGTCAATAAGAAAGTCCAAGGGATACAGTAAACCTGAAGTGAAACATCGGAATCTAAAACTGGACTCACAGGAGAGGTACAAATCATAGATAGTGAGAGTGTCAGTCCTCTTGTACTTAAGTCGGCATTATGCCATTTGTATTAAAATCGGATGCAATTTCCGTGTTTCATCGTCAATAAGAAGTTCCGAGGGATACAGTAAACCTGAAGTGAAGCATCGGAATTCAAAACTGGACTCACAGGAGAGGTTCAAATCATAGAAAGTTAGTGTGTCACTCCTCTTGTATTTAAGTCGGTATTGTGCCTTTTGTATTAAATTCGGATGCAATTTCTGTGTTTCATCGTCAATACGAAAGGTCCATGAGATACAGTAAACCTGAAGTGAAGCATCGGAATCTAAAACTTTACTCACAGGAGAGGTTCAAATCATAGAAAGTTAGAGTGTCAGTCCTCTTGTACTTAAGTCGGCACTGTGCATTTTGAATTTAATTCCGGTGCAATTTCTGTCTTTCATCGTCAATAAGAAGGTCCAAGGGATACAGTAAACCTTAAGTGAAGCATCGGAATCTAAAACTGGGCTCACAGGAGAGTTTCAAATCATAGAAAGTGAGAGTGTCAGTCCTCTTGTACTTAAGACGGCATTGTGCCATTTGTATTAAATTCGGTTGCAATTTCTGTGTTTCATCGTCAATAAGAAGGTCCGAGTGATACAGTAAACCTGAAGTGAAGCATCAGAATCTAAAACTGGACTCACAGGAGAGATTCAAATCATAGAAAGTTAGAGTGTTACTCCTCTTGCACTTAAGTCGGTATTGTGCCTTTTGTATTAAATTCGGATGCAATTTCTGTGTTTCATCGTCAATAAGAAGGTCCAAGGGGTACAGTAAACCTTAAGGGAAGCATCGGAATCTAAGACTGGACTCACAGGAGAGGTTCAAATCATAGAATGTTAGAGTGTTAGTCCTCTTTTACTTAAGTCGGCATTGTGCTTTTTGTATTAAATTCGGTTGCAATTTCTGTGTTTCATCGTCAATAAGAAGGTCCGAGGGATACAGTAAACCTGAAGTGAAGCATCAGAATCTGAAACTGGACTCACAGGAGAGATTCAAATCATAGAAAGTTACAGTGTTACTCCTCATGTACTTAAGTCGGTATTGTGCCTTTTCTATTAAATTCGGATGCAATTTCTGTGTTTCTCGTCAATAAGAAGGTCCAAGGGATACAGTAAACCTTAAGGGAAACATCGGAAAATAAGACTGGACTCACAGGAGAGGTTCAAATCATAGAATGTTAGAGTGTTAGTCCTCTTTTACTTAAGTCGGCATTGTGCCTTTTGTATTAAATTCGGATGAATTTTCTGTGTTTAATCGTCAATAAGATGGTCCAAGGGATACAGTATACCTGAAGTGAAGCATCGGAATCGAAGACTGGACTCACAGGAGAGGTTCAAATCATAGAATGTTAGAGTGTTAGTCCTTTTTTTACTTAAGTCGGCATTGTGCCTTTTTTATTAAATTCGGATGAATTTTCTGTGTTTAATCGTCAATAAGAAGGTCCAAGGGAGACTGTAAACCTGAAGTGAAGCATCGGAATCTAAGACTGGACTCACAGGAGAGGTTCAAATCATAGAAAGTTTGAGTGTCAGTCCTCTTTTACTTTAGTCGGCATTGTGCCATTTGTATTAAATTCGGATGCAATTTCCTCGTTTCATCGTCAATAAGAAGGTCTAAGGGATACAGTAAACCTGAAGTGAAGCATCGGAATCCTAAACTGGACTGACAGGAGAAGTTCAAATCATAGAAAGTTAGAGAACACTCCTCTTGTACCTACGTCGGTATTGCGACTTTTGTATTGAATTCGGATGTAATTTCTTTTTTTCATCGTCAATAAGAAGGTCGAAGGGAGACAGTAAACCTGAAGTGAAGCATCGGAATCTGAAACTGGACTCACAGGAGAGGTTCAAATCATAGAAATTTAGAACGCCAGTCCTCTCGTACTTAATTCGGCATTGTGCGTTTTGTATTTTATTCGGATGCAATTCCTGTGTTTCATCGTCAATAAGGAGGTGCAAGGTATACAGTAAACCTGAAATGAAGCATCGGAATCTAAAACTGGACTCACAGGAGTGGTTCAAATCATAGAAAGTGAGAGTGTCAGTCCTCTTGTACTTAAGTCGACATCGTGCCATTTGTATTAAATTGGGATGCAACTTCTGTGTTTCATCTTCAATAAGAAGGTCCAAGGTATACAGTAAACCTGAAGAGAGGCATCGGAATCTAAAACTGGACTCACAGGAGAGGTTAAATCATAGAAAATTAGAGTGACAGTCCTCTTGTACTTAAGTCGGCATTGTGCGTTTTGAATTAAATTCCGATGCAATTTCTGTGTTTCATCGTCAATAAGAAGGTGCAAGGTATACAGTAAACCTGAAGTGAAGCATCGGAATCTAAAACTGGACCCAGAGGAGAGGTTCAAATCATAGAAAGTAAGAGTGTCAGTCCTCTTGTACTTAAGTCGGCATTGTTCGTTTTGAATTTAATTCCGATGCAATTTCTGTGTTTCATCGTCAATAAGAAGGTGCAAGGGAGACAGTAAACCTGCAGTGAAGCGTCGGAATCTAAAACTGGACTCACAGGAGAGGTTCAAATCATAGAAAATGAGAGTGTCAGTCCTCTTGTACTTAAGTCGGCATTGTGCCTTTTGTCTTGAATTCCGATGCAATATCTGTGTCTCATCGTCAATAAGAAGGTGCAAGGTATACAGTAAACCTGAAGAGAGGCATCGGAATCTAAAACTGGACTCACAGGAGAGGTTAAATCATAGAAAGTGAGAGTGTCAGTCCTCTTGTACTTAAGTCGGCATTGTGCCATGTGTATTAAATTCGGATGCAATTTCTGTGTTTCATCGTCAGTAAGAAGGTCCAAGGAATACAGTAAACCTGAAGTGAAGCATCGGAATCTAGAACTGGACTCACAGGAGAGGTTCAAATCATTGAGAGTGTCAGTCCTCTTGTACTTAAGTCGGCATTGTGCCTTTTGAATTTAATTCCGATGCAATTTCTGTGTTTCATCGTCAATAAGAAGGTCCGAGGGATACAGTAAACCTTTAGGGATGCATCGCAATCTAAAACTGGACTCACAGGAGAGGTTCAAATCATAGAATGTTAGAGTCTCAGTCCTCTTTTACTTAAGTCGGCATTGTGCCTTTTGTATTAAATTCGGATGAAATTTCTGTGTTTAATCGTCAATAAGAAGGTCCAAGGGATACAGTAAACCTGAAGTGAAACATCGGAATCTAAAACTGGACTCTCAGGAGAGGTACAAATCATAGATAGTGAGAGTGTCAGTCCTCTTGTACTTAAGTCGGCATTATGCCATTTGTATTAAAATCGGATGCAATTTCCGTGTTTCATCGTCAACAAGAAGTTCCGAGGGATACAGTAAACCTGAAGTGAAGCATCGGAATTCAAAACTGGACTCACAGGTGTAGTTCAAATCATAGAAAATTAGAGACTCACTCCTCTTGTACTTACGTCGGTATTGTGCTTTTGTATTGAATTCGGATGCAATTTCTTTGTTTCATCATCAATAAGAAGGTCAAAGGGAGACAGTTAACCTGAAGTGAAGCACCATAATCTGTAACTGGACTCACAGGAGAGGTTAAATAATAAAAGTGAGAGTGTCAGTCCTCTTGTACTTAAGTCGGCATTGTGCCATGTGTATTAAATTCGGATGCAATTTCTGTGTTTCATCGTCAATAAGAAGGTCCAAGGAAGACAGTAAACCTGAAGTGAAGCATCGGAATCTAGAACTAAACTAACAGGAGAGGTTCAAATCATAGAAAGTGAGAGTGTCAGTCATCTTGTACTTAAATCGGCATTGTGCCTTTTGAGTTTAATTCCGATGCAATTTCTGTGTTTCGTCGTCAATAAGAAGGTGCAAGATATACAGTAAACGTGAAGTGAAGCATCGGAATCTAAAACTGGACTCACAGGAGAGGTTCAAATCATAGAAGTGAGAGTGTCAGTCCTCTTGTACTTAAGTCGGCATTGTGCCTTTTGAATTTAATTCCGATGCAATTTCTGTGTTTCATCGTCAATAAGAAGGTTCAAGATATCCAGTAAACCTGAAGTGAAGCATCGGAATCTAAAAATGGACTCACAGGAGAGGTTCAAATCATAGAAAGTGAGAGTGTCAGTCCTCTTGTACTTACGTCGGCATTGTGCCTATTGTATTGAATTCCGATGCAATTTCAGTGTTTCATCGTCAATAGGAAGGTCCAAGGGATACAGTAAACCTGAAGTGAAGCATCGGAATCTAAAGCTGGACTCACAGGAGAGGTTCAAATCATAGAAAGTGAGAGTGTCAGTCGTCTTGTACTTTAGTCGGCATTGTGCCATTGGTATTAAATTCAAATGCAATTTCTGTGTTTCATCGTCAATAAGAAGGTCCAAGGGATACAGTCAACCTGAAATGAAGAATCGGAATCCAAAACTGGACTCACAGGAGGGGTTCAAATCATAGAAAGTTAGAGTGTCACTCCTCTTGTACTTAAGTCGGAATTGTGCCTTTTGTATTACATTCGGATGCAATTTCTGTGTTTCATCGTCAATAAGAAGGTCCAAGGGATACAGTATTTTTGAAGTGAAGCATCGGAATCTAAAACTGGACTCACAGGAGAGGTTCAAATCATAGAAAGTTAGAGTGTCACTCTTCTTGTACTTAAGTCGGCACTGTGCCTTTTGAATTTAATTCCGATGCAATTTCTGTGTTTCATCGTCAATAAGAAGGTCCAAGGGATACAGTAAACCTTAAGGGATGCATCGGAATCTAAAACTGGACTCACAGGAGAGGTTCAAATCATAGAATGTTAGAGTCTCAGTCCTCTTTTACTTAAGTCAGCATTGTGCCTTTTGTATTAAATTCGGATGAGATTTCTGTATATATCGTCAATAAGAAGGTCCAAGAGATACAGTAAACCTGAAGTGAAGCATCGGAATCTAAAACTGGACTCAAAGGAGAGGTTCAAATCATAGATGTTAGAGTGTCAGTCCTCTTTTACTTAAGTCGGCATTGTGCGTTTTGTATTAAATTCCGATGCAGTATCAGTGTCTCATCGTCAATAAGAAGGTGCAAAGTATAAAGCAAACCTGAAGTGAAGCATCGGAATCTAAAACAGGACACACAGGGGAGGTTCAAATCAAAGAAAGTGAGAGTGTCAGTCCTCTTGTACTTAAATCGGCATTGTGCCATTTGTATTAAATTCAGATGCAAATTCTGTGTTTCATAGTCAATAAGAAGGTCCAAGGTATACAGTAAACCTGAAGTGAAGCATCGGAATCTAAAACTGGACCCACAGGAGAGGTTCAAATCATACAAAGTAAGAGTGTCAGTCCGCTTGTACTTAAGTCGGCATTGTTCGTTTTGAATTTAATTCCGATGCAATTTCTGTGTTTCATCGCCAATAAGAAGGTTCAAGGAATACAGTAAACCTGAAGTGAAGCATCGTAATCTAAAACTGGACTCGCAGGAGAGGTTCAAATCATAGAAAGTGAGAGTGTCACTCCTCTTGTACTTAAGTCGGCATTGTGCCTTTTGTCTTGAATTCCGATGCTATTTCTGTGTCTCATCGTCAATAAGAAGGTGCAAGGTATATAGTAAACCTGAAGTGAGGCATCGGAATCTAAAACTGGACTCACAGGAGAGGTTAAATCATAGAAAATGAGAGTGTCAGTCCTCTTGTACTTAAGTCGGCATTGTGCCATGCGTATTAAATTCGGATGCAATTTCTGTGTTTCATCGTCAATAAGAAGGTCCAAGGAATACAGTAAACCTAAAGTGAAGCATCGGAATCTAGAACTGGACTCACAGGAGAGGTTCAAATCATAGAAAGTGAGAGTGTCAGTCCCCTTGTACTTAAGTCGGCATTGTGCCTTTTGTATTAAATTCCGATGCAATTTCAGGGTCTCATCGTCAATAAGAAGGTGCAAGGTATACAGTAAACCTGATGTGAAGCATCGGAATCTAAAACTGGACTCACAGGAGAGGTTCAAATCAAAGAAAGTGAGAGTGTCACTCCTCTTGTACTTAAGTCGGCATTGTGCCATTTGTATTAAATTCGGATGCAATTTCTGTGTTTCATCGTCAATAAGAAGGTGCAAGGGATACAGAAAACCTGAAGTGAAGCATCGGAATCTAAATCTGGACTCACAGGAGAGGTTCAAATCATAGATAGTGAGAGTGTCAGTCCTCTTGTACTTAAGTCGTCATTATGCCATTTGTATTAAAATCAGATGCAATTTCCGTGTTTCATCGTCAATAAGAAGTTCCGAGGGATACAGTAAACCTGAAGTGAAGCATCGGAATCTAAGACTGGACTCACAGGAGAGGTTCAAATCATAGAATGTTAGAGTGTTAGTCCTCTTTTACTTAAGTCGGCATTGTGCCTTTTGTATTAAATTCGGATGAATTTTCTGTGTTTAATCGTCAATAAGAAGGTCCAAGGGATACAGTATACCTGAAGTAAAGCATCGGAATCTAAGACTGGACTCACAGGAGAGGTTCAAATCATAGAATGTTAGAGTGTTAGTCCTCTTTTACTTAAGTCGGCATTGTGCCTTTTGTATTAAATTCGGATGAATTTTCTGTGTTTAATCGTCAATAAGAAGGTCCAAGGGATACTGTAAACCTGAAGTGAAGCATCGGAATCCTAAACTGGACTGACAGGAGAAGTTCAAATCATAGAAAGTTAGAGACTCACTCCTCTTGTACTTACGTCGGTATTGCGTCTTTTGTATTGAATTCGGATGTAATTTCTTTGTTTCATCGTCAATAAGAAGGTCGAAGGGAGACAGTAAACCTGAAGTGAAGCATCGGAATCTGAAACTGGACTCACAGGAGAGGTTCAAATCATAGAAATTTAGAACGTCAGTCCTCTTGTACTTAATTCGGCATTGTGCGTTTTGTATTTTATTCGGATGAAATTCCTGTGTTTCATCGTCAATAAGGAGGTGCAAGGTATACAGTAAACCTGAAGTGAAGCATCGGAATCTAAAACTGGACTCACAGGAGTGGTTCAAATCATACAAAGTGAGAGTGGCAGTCCTCTTGTACTTAAGTCGACATCGTGCCATTTGTACTAAATTGGGATGCAATTTCTGTGTTTCATCTTCAATAAGAAGGTCCAAGTATATAGTAAACCTGAAGTGAAGCCACGGAATCTAAAACTGGACTCACAGGAGAGGTCCAAATCATAGAAAGGTAGAGTGTCACTCCTATGGCACTTAAGTCGGTATTGTGCCTTTTGTATTAAATTCGGATGCAATTTCTGTGTTTCATCGTCAATAAGAATGTCCAAGGGATACAGTAAACCAGAAGTGAAGCATCGGAATCTAAAACTGGACCCACAGGAGAGGTTCAAATCATAGAAAGTAGGAGTGTCAGTCCTCTTGTACTTAAGTCGGCATTGTTCGTTTTGAATTTAATTCCGATGCAATTTCTGTGTTTCATCGTCAATAAGAAGGTGCAAGGGAGACAGTAAACATGAAGTGAAGCGTCGGAATCTAAAACTGGACTCACAGGAGAGGTTCAAATCATAGAAAGTGAGAGTGTCAGTCCTCTTGTACTTAAGTCGGCATTGTGCCTTTTTCTTGAATTCCGATGCAATTTCTGTGTCTCATCGTCAATAAGAAGGTGCAAGGTATACAGTAAACCTGAAGTGAGGCATCAGAATCTAAAACTGGACTCACAGGAGAGGTTAAATCATAGAAAGTGAGAGTGTCAGTCCTCTTGTACTTAAGTCGGCATTGTGCCATGTGTATTAAATTCGGATGCAATTTCTGTGTTTCATCGTCAGTAAGAAGGTCCAAGGAATACAGTAAACCTGAAGTGAAGCATCGGAATCTAGAACTGGACTCACAGGAGAGGTTCAAATCATAGAAAGTGAGAGTGTCAGTCCTCTTGTACTTAAGTCGGCATTGTACCTTTTGAATTTAATTCCGATGCAATTTCTGTGTTTCATCGTCAATAAGAAGGTCCAAGGGATACAGTAAACCTTTAGGGATGCATCGCAATCTAAAACTGGACTCACAGGAAAGGTTCAAATCATAGAATGTTAGAGTCTCAGTCCTCTTTTACTTAAGTCGGCATTGTGCCTTTTGTATTAAATTCGGATGAATTTTCTGTGTTTAATCGTCAATAAGAAGGTCCAAGGGATACATTAAACCTGAAGTGAAACATCGGAATCTAAAACTGGACTCACAGGAGAGGTTCAAATCATAGATAGTGAGAGTGTCAGTCCTCTTGTACTTAAGTCGGCATTATGCCATTTGTATTAAAATCGGATGCAATTTCCGTGTTTCATCGTCAATAAGAAGTTCCGAGGGATACAGTAAACCTGAAGTGAAGCATCGGAAATCAAAACTGGACTCACAGGTGTAGTTCAAATCATAGAAAATTAGAGACTCACTCCTCTTGTACTTACGTCGGTATTGTGCCTTTTGTATTGAATTCGGATGCAATTTCTTTGTGTCATCGTCAATAAGAAGGTCGAAGGGAGACAGTTAACCTGAAGTGAAGCATCATAATCTGTAACTGGACTCACAGGAGAGGTTAAATAATAAAAGTCAGAGTGTCAGTCCTCTTGTACTTAAGTCGGCATTGTGCCTTTTGAATTTAATTCCGATGCAATTTTTGTGTTTCATCGTCAATAAAAAGGTCCAAGGTATCCAGTAAACCTGAAGTGAAGCATCGGAATCTAAAACTGGACTCACAGGAGAGGTTCAAATCATAGAAAGTGAGAGTGTCAGTCCTCTTGTACTTACGTCGGAATTGTGCCTATTGTATTGAATTCCGATGCAATTTCTGTGTTTCATCGTCAATAAGAAGGTCCAAGGGATACAGTAAACCTGAAGTGAAGCATCGGAATCAAAAACTGGACTCACAGTAGAGGTTCAAATCATAGAAAGTGAGAGTGTCAGTCCTCTTGTACTTAAGTCGGCATTGTGCCATTGGTATTAAATTCGGATGCAATTTCTGTGTTTCATCGTCAATAAGAAGGTCCAAGGGATACAGTAAACCTGAAGTGAAGCATCGGAATCCAAAACTGGTCGCACAGGAGAGGTTCAAATCATAGAAAGTTAGAGTGTCACTCCGCTTGTACTTAAGTTGGTATTGTGCCTTTTGTATTAAATTCGGATGCAATTTCTGTGTTTCATCGTCAATAAGAAGGTCCAAGGGATACAGAAAACCTGAAGTGAAGCATCGGAATCTAAAACTGGACTCACAGGAGAGGTTCAAATCATAGAAAGTTAGAGTGTCAGTCCTCTTGTACTTAAGTCGGCACGGTGCCTTTTGAATTTAATTCCGATGCAATTTCTGTGTTTCATCGTCAATAAGAAGGTCCAAGGCATACCGTAAACCTTAAGGGAAGCATCGGAATCTAAAACTGGACTCACAGGAGAAGTTCAAATCTAGAATGTTAGAGTCTCAGTCCTCTTTTACGTAAGTCAGCATTGTGCCTTTTGTATTAAATTCGGATGAAATTTCTGTGTTTAATCGTCAATACGAAGGTCCAAGGGATACAGTAAACCTGAAGTGAAGCATCGGAATCTAAAACTGGACTCACAGGAGAGGTTCAAATCATAGATGTTAGAGTGTCAGTCCTCTTTTACTTAAGTCGGCATTGTGCCTTTTGTATTAAATTCCGATGCAATTTCAGTGTCTCATCGTCAATAAGAAGGTGCAAGGTATACAGTAAACCTGAAGTGAAGCATCTGAATCTAAAACTGGACTCACAGTGGAGGTTCAAATCAAAGAAAGTGAGAGTGTCAGTCCTCTTGTACTTACGTCGGCATTGTGCCGTTTGTATTAAATTCGGATGCAATTTCTGTGTTTGATCGTCAATAAGAAGGTCCAAGGGATACAGTAAACCTTAAGGGATGCATCGGAATCTAAAACTGGACTCACAGGAGAGGTTCAAATCATAGAATGTTAGAGTCTCAGTCCTCTTTTACTTAAGTCAGCATTGTGCCTTTTGTATTAAATTCGGATGAGATTTCTGTATATATCGTCTATAAGAAGGTCCAAGAGATACAGTAAACCTGAAGTGAAGCATCGGAATCTAAAACTGGACTCAAAGGAGAGGTTCAAATCATAGATGTTAGAGTGTCAGTCCTCTTTTACTTAAGTCGGCATTGTGCGTTTTGTATTAAATTCCGATGCAGTATCAGTGTCTCATCGTCAATAAGAAGGTGCAAAGTATAAAGCAAACCTGAAGTGAAGCATCGGAATCTAAAACAGGACACACAGGGGAGGTTCAAATCAAAGAAAGTGAGAGTGTCAGCCCTCTTGTACTTAAATCGGCATTGTGCCATTTGTATTAAATTCAGATGCAAATTCTGTGTTTCATAGTCAATAAGAAGGTCCAAGGTATACAGTAAACCTGAAGTGAAGCATCGGAATCTAAAACTGGACCCACAGGAGAGGTTCAAATCATACAAAGTAAGAGTGTCAGTCCTCTTGTACTTAAGTCGGCATTGTTCGTTTTGAATTTAATTCCGATGCAATTTCTGTGTTTCATCGCCAATAAGAAGGTTCAAGGAATACAGTAAACCTGAAGTGAAGCATCGTAATCTAAAACTGGACTCACAGGAGAGGTTCAAATCATAGAAAGTGAGAGTGTCAGTCCTCTTGTACTTAAGTCGGCATTGTGCCTTTTGTCTTGAATTCCGATGCTATTTCTGTGTCTCATCGTCAATAAGAAGGTGCAAGGTATATAGTAAACCTGAAGTGAGGCATCGGAATCTAAAACTGGACTCACAGGAGAGGTTAAATCATAGAAAATGAGAGTGTCAGTCCTCTTGTACTTAAGTCGGCATTGTGCCATGCGTATTAAATTCGGATTCTATTTCTGTGTTTCATCGTCAATAAGAAGGTCCAAGGAATACAGTAAACCTAAAGTGAAGCATCGGAATCTAGAACTGGACTCACAGGAGAGGTTCAAATCATAGAAAGTGAGAGTGTCAGTCCCCTTGTACTTAAGTAAGCATTGTGCCTTTTGAATTTAATTCCGATGCAATTTCAGTGTTTCATCGTCAATAAGAAGGTCCAAGGGATACAGTAAACCTTAAGGGATGCATCGGAATCTAAAACTGGACTCACAGGAGAGGTTCAAATCATAGAATGTTAGAGTCTCAGTCCTCTTTTACTTAAGTCGGCATTGTGCCTTTTGTATTAAATTCGGATGAATTTTCTGTGTTTAATCGTCAATAAGAAGGTCCAAGGGATACAGTAAACCTGAAGTGAAACATCGGAATCTAAAACTGGACTCACAGGAGAGGTTCAAATCATAGAAAGTTAGAGTGTCAGTCCTCTTTTACTTAAGTCGGCATTGTGCCTTTTGTATTAAATTCCGTTGCAATTTCAGGGTCTCATCGTCAATAAGAAGGTGCAAGGTATACAGTAAACCTGATGTGAAGCATCGGAATCTAAAACTGGACTCACAGGAGAGGTTCAAATCAAAGAAAGTGAGAGTGTCACTCCTCTTGTACTTAAGTCGGCATTGTGCCATTTGTATTAAATTCGGATGCAATTTCTGTGTTTCATCGTCAATAAGAAGGTCCAAGGGATACAGAAAACCTGAAGTGAAGCATCGGAATCTAAATCTGGACTCACAGGAGAGGTTCAAATCATAGATAGTGAGAGTGTCAGTCCTCTTGTACTTAAGTCGTCATTATGCCATTTGTATTAAAATCAGATGCAATTTCCGTGTTTCATCGTCAATAAGAAGCTCCGAGGGATACAGTAAACCTGAAGTGAAGCATCGGAATCTAAGACTGGACTCACAGGAGAGGTTCAAATCATAGAATGTTAGAGTGTTAGTCCTCTTTTACTTAAGTCGGCATTGTGCCTTTTGTATTAAATTCGGATGAATTTTCTGTGTTTAATCGTCAATAAGAAGGTCCAAGGAATACAGTATACCTGAAGTAAAGCATCGGAATCTAAGACTGGACTCACAGGAGAGGTTATATCATAGAAAATGAGAGTGTCAGTCCTCTTGTACTTAAGTCGGCATTGTGCCTTTTGTCTTAAATTCCGATGCAATTTCTGTGTCTCATCGTCAATTAGAAGGTGCAAGGTATACAGTGAACCTGAAGTGAAGCTTCGGAAACTAAAACTGGACTCACAGGGGAGGGGGTCAGTCCTCTTGTACTTAAGTCGCCATTGTGCCTTTTGAATTAAATTCGGATGCAATTTCTGTGTTTCATCGTCAATAAGAAGGTGCAATATATACAGTAAATCTGATGTGAAGCATCGGAATCTAAAACTGGACTCACAGGAGAGGTTCAAATCGTAGAAAGTGAGAGTGTCAGTCCTCTAGTTCTTAAGTCGGCATTGTACCATTTGTATTAAATTTGGATGCAATTTCTTTGTTTCATCGTCAATAAGAAGGTCCAAGGGATACAGTAATCCTGAAGTGAAGCATTGGAATCAAAAACTGGACTCACAGGAGAGGTTCAAATTGTAGAAAGTTAGAGTGTCACTCCTCTTCTACTTAAGTCGGTATTGTGCCTTTTTTATTAAATTCCGATGTCATTTCTGTGTTTCATCGTCAATAAGAAGGTGCAAGGTATACAGTAAATCTGAAGTGAAGCTTCGGAATCTAAAACTGGACTCACAGGAGAGGTTCAAATCATAGAATGTGAGAGTGTCAGTCCTCTTGTACTTAAGTCGGCATTGTGCCTTTTGAATTTAAATCCGATGCAATTTCTGTGTTTCATCGTCATTAAGAAGGACCAAGGAATACAGTAAACCTGAAGTGAAGCATCGGAATCTAAAACTGGACTCACAGGACAGGTTCAAATCATAGAAAGTGAGAGTGTCAGTCCTCTTGTCCTTAAGTCGGCATTGTGCATTTTGGTTTGAATTCCGATGCCATATCTGTGTCTCATCGTCAATAAGAAGGTGCAAGGTATACAGTAAACGTGAAGTGAAGCATCGGAATCTAACACTGGACTTACAGGAGTGGTTCAAATCATAGAATGTGAGAGTGTCAGTCCTATTGTACTTAAGTCGGCATTGTGCCTTTTGTCTTAAATTCCGATGTAATTTCTGTGTCTCATCGTCAATAAGAAGGTGCAAGGTATACAGTGAACGTGAAGTGAAGCATCGGAAACTAAAACTGGACTCACAGGGGTGGGGGTCAGTCCTCTTGTACTTAAGTCGCCATTGTGCCTTTTGTATTAAATTCGGATGCAATTTCTGTGTTTCATCGTCAATAAGAAGGTCCAAGTGATACAGTAAACCTGAAGTGAAGCATTGGAATCTAAAACTGGACTCACAGGAGAGATTCAAATCATAGAAAGTGAGCGTGTCAGTCCTCTTGTACTTATGTCGGTATTATGCCATTTGTATTAATTTCGGATGCAATTTCTGTGTTTCATCGTCAATAAGAAGGTGCAAGGTATACATTAAACCTGAAGTGAAGCATCGGAATCAAAAACTGGACTCACAGGAGAGGTTCAAATCATGGAAAGTTAGTGTGTCAGTCTACTTGTGCTTAAGTCGCCATTGTGCCTTTTGTATTAAATTCGGATATAATTTCTGTGTTTCATCGTCAATAAGAAGGTCCAAGGGATACAGTAAACCCGAAGTGAAGCATC
The DNA here is from genome assembly GCF_021461385.2 of Schistocerca piceifrons. NCBI lineage: Eukaryota > Metazoa > Arthropoda > Insecta > Orthoptera > Acrididae > Schistocerca > Schistocerca piceifrons. Next base: position 360,731 of record NW_025728797.1, on the reverse strand, counting down.
GGAATCTAAAACTGGACTCACAGGAGAGGTTCAAATCATAGAAAGTTATAGTGTCAATCCTCTTGTATCTAAGTCGGTATTGTGACTTTTGTATTAAATTCGGATGCAATTTCTGTGTTTCATCGTCAATAAGAAGGTCCAAGGGATACAGTAAACCTGAAGTGAAGCATCGGAATCTAAAACTGGACTCACAGGAGAGTATCAAATCATACAAAGTTAGAATGTCAGTCCTCTTGTACATAAGTCGGCATTGTGCCTTTTGTATTAAATTCGGATGCAATTTCTCTGTTTCATCGTCAATAAGAAGGTGCAATATATACAGTAAACCTGATGTGAAGCATCGGAGTCTAAAACTGGACTCTCAGGAGAGGTTCTAATCGTAGAAAGTGAGAGTGTCAGTCCTCTAGTTTTTAAGTCGGCATTGTACAATTTGTATTAAATTCGGATGCAATTTCTTTGTTTCATCGTCAATAAGAAGGTCCAAGGGATACAGTAATCCTGAAGTGAAGCATTGGAATCTAAAACTGGACTCACAGGAGAGGTTCAAATTATAGAAAGTTAGAGTGTCACTCCTCTTCTACTTAAGTCGTAATTGTGCCTTTTTTATTAAATTCCGATGCAATTTCTGTGTTTCATCGTCAATAAGAAGGTGCAAGGTATACAGTAAACCTGAAGTGAAGCTTCGGAATCTAAAACTGGACTCACAGGAGAGGTTCAAATCATAGAATGTGAGAGTGTCCGTCCTCTTGTACATAAGTCGGCATTGTGCCTTTTGAATTTAAATCCGATGCAATTTCTGTGTTTCATCGTCAATAAGAAGGACCAAGGAATACAGTAAACCTGAAGTGAAGCATCGGAATCTAAAACTGGACTCACAGGAGAGGTTCAAATCATAGAAAGTGAGAGTGTCAGTCCTCTTGTCCTTAAGTCGGCATTGTGCATTTTGGTTTGAATTCCGATGCAATATCTGTGTCTCATCGTCAATAAGAAGGTGCAAGGTATACAGTAAACGTGAAGTGAAGCATCGGAATCTAACACTGGACCTACAGGAAGGGTTCAAATCATAGAATGTGAGAGTGTCAGTCCTCTTGTACTTAAGTCGGCATTGTGCCTTTTGTCTTAAATTCCGATGTAATTTCTGTGCCTCATCGTCAATAAGAAGGTGCAAGGTATACAGTGAACGTGAAGTGAAGCATCGGAAACTAAAACTGGACTCACAGGGGTGGGGGTCAGTCCTCTTGTACTTAAGTCGCCATTGTGCCTTTTGTATTAAATTCGGATGCAATTTCTGTGTTTCATCGTCAATAAGAAGGTCCAAGTGATACAGTAAACCTGAAGTGAAGCATCGGAATCTGAAACTGGACTCACAGGAGAGATTCAAATCATAGAAAGTGAGCGTGTCAGTCCTCTTGTACTTATGTCGGTATTATGCCATTTGTATTAATTTCGGATGCAATTTCTGTGTTTCATCGTCAATAAGAAGGTGCAAGGTATACAGTAAACCTGAAGTGAAGCATCGGAATCTAAAACTGGACTCACAGGAGAGGTTCAAATCATGGAAAGTTAGTGTGTCAGTCTACTTGTGCTTAAGTCGCCATTGTGCCATTTGTATTAAATTCGGATATAATTTCTGTGTTTCATCGTCAATAAGAAGGTCCAAGGGATACAGTAAACCCGAAGTGAAGCATCGGAATCTAAATCTGGACTCACAGGAGAGGTTCAAATCTTAGAAAGTTATAGTATCAATCCTCTTGTATCTAAGTCGGTATTGTGACTTTTGTATTAAATTCGGATGCAATTTCTGTGTTTCATCGTCAATAAGAAGGTCCATGGGATACAGTAAACCTGAAGTGAAGCATCGGAATCTAAAACTGGACTCACAGTAGAGGTTCAAATCATAGATAGTTAGAGTGTCAGTCCTCTTGTACCTAAGTCGGCATTGTGCGTTTTGAATTTAATTCCGATGCAATTTCTCTCTTTCATCATCAATAAGAAGGTGCAAGGTATACAGTAAACCTGAAGTGAAGCATCAGAATCTAAAACTGGACTCACAGGAGAGGTCCAAATCATAAAAAGTGAGAGTGTCAGTCCTCTTGTACTTAATTCGGCATTGTGCCATTTGTATTAGATTCGGATGCAATTTCTGTGTTTCATCGTCAATAAGAACGTCCAAGGGATACGGTAAACCTGAAGTGAAGCATCGGAATCCAAAACTGGACTCACAGAAGAGGATCAAACATAGAGAGTTAGAGCGTTAGTGTGTCAGTCCTCTTGTACTTAAGTCGGTATTGTGCCTTTTGTATTAAATTCCGATGCAATTTCTGTGTATCATCGTCAATAAGAAGGTGCAAGGTATACATTGAACCTGAAGTGAAGCTTCGGAAACTAAAACTGGACTCACAGGGGAGGGGGTCAGTCCTCTTGTACTTAAGTCGCCATTGTGCCTTTTGTATTAAATTCGGATGCAATTTCTGTGTTTCATCGTCAATAAGAAGGTGCAATATATACAGTAAACCTGATGTGAAGCATCGGAATCTAAAACTGGACTCACAGGAGAGGTTCAAATCGTAGAAAGTGAGAGTGTCAGTCCTCTAGTTCTTAAGTCGGCATTGTACCATTTGTATTAAATTCGGATGCAATTTCTTTGTTTCATCGTCAATAAGAAGGTCCAAGGGATACAGTAATCCTGAAGTGAAGCATTGGAATCAAAAACTGGACTCACAGGAGAGGTTCAAATTATAGAAAGTTAGAGTGTCACTCCTCTTCAACTTAAGTCGGTATTGTGCCTTTTGTATTAAATTCCGATGCAATTTCTGTGTTTCATCGTCAATAAGAAGATCCAAGCGATACAGTAAACCTGAAGTGATGCATCGGAATCTAAAACTTTACTCACAGGAGAAGTTCAAATCGTAGAAAGTGAGAGTGTCTCTCCTCTTGTACTTAAGTCGGTATTGTTCTTGTTGTATTAAATTCGGATGCAATTTCTGTGTTTCATCGTCAATAAGAAGGTCCAAGGGATACAGTAAACCTGAAGTGAAGCATCGGAATCTAAAACTGGACTCACAGCAGAGGTTCTAATTATTGAAAGTGAGAGTGTCAGTCCTCTTGTACTTAAGTCGGCAATGTACCTTTTGTCTTAAATTCCGAGCAATATCTGTGTCTCATCGTCAATAAGAAGGTGCAAGGTATACAGTAAACCTGAAGTGAAGCATCGGAATCCAAAACTGGACTCACAGGAGAGGTTCAAATCATAGAAAGTGAGAGTGTCAGTCCTCTTGTAATTAAGTCGGCATTATGCCATTTGTATATATTTCGGATTCAATTTCTGTGTTTCATCGTCAATAAGAAGGTCCAAGGGATACAGTAAACCTAAAGTGAGGCATCGGAATCTAAAACTGAACTCACAGGAGAGGTTCAAATCATAGAAAGTGAGTGTGTCAGTCCTCTTGTACTTAAGTCGCCATTGTGCCTTTTGAATTTAATTCTGATGCAATCTCTGTGTTTCATCGTCAATAAGACGGTTCAAGGTATACAGTAAACCTGAAGTGAAGCATCGGAATCTAAAACTGGACTCACAGGAGAGGTTCAAATCATAGAAAGTGAGAGTGTCAGTCCTCTTGTCCTTAAGTCGGCATTGTGCATTTTGGTTTGAATTCCGATGCAATATCTGTGTCTAATCGTCAATAAGAAGGTGCAAGGTATACAGTAAACGTGAAGTGAAGCATCGGAATCTAACACTGGACTCACAGGAGAGGTTCAAATCATAGAATGTGAGAGTGTCAGTCCTCTTGTACTTAAGTCGGCATTGTGCCTTTTGTCTTAAATTCCGATGCAATTTCTGTGTCTCATCGTCAATAAGAAGGTGCAAGGTATACAGTGAACCTGAAGTGGAGCTTCGGAAACTAAAACTGGACTCACAGGGGAGGGGGTCAGTCCTCTTGCACTTAAGTCGCCATTGTGCCTTTTGTATTAAATTCGGATGCAATTTCTGTGTTTCATCGTCAATAAGAAGGTGCAATATATACAGTAAACCTGATGTGAAGCATCGGAATCTAAAACTGGACTCACAGGAGAGGTTCAAATCGTAGAAAGTGAGAGTGTCAGTCCTCTAGTTCTTAAGTCGGCATTGTACCATTTGTATTAAATTCGGATGCAATTTCTTTGTTTCATCGTCAATAAGAAAGTCCAAGGGATACAGTAATCCTGAAGTGAAGCATTGGAATCAAAATCTGGACTCACAGGAGAGGTTCAAATTATAGAAAGTTAGAGTGTCACTCCTCTTCTACTTAAGTCGGTATTGTGCCTTTTTTATTAAATTCCGATGCAATTTCTGTGTTTCATCGTCAATAAGAAGGTGCAAGGTATACAGTAAATCTGAAGTGAAGCTTCGGAATCTAAAACTGGACTCACAGGAGAGGTTCAAATCATAGAATGTGAGAGTGTCAGTCCTCTTGTACTTAAGTCGGCATTGTGCCTTTTGAATTTAAATCCGATGCAATTTCTGTGTTTCATCGTCATTAAGAAGGACCAAGGAATACAGTAAACCTGAAGTGAAGCATCGGAATCTAAAACTGGACTCACAGGAGAGGTTCAAATCATAGAATGTGAGAGTGTCAGTCCTCTTGTACTTAAGTCGGCATTGTGCCTTTTGAATTTAAATCCGATGCAATTTCTGTGTTTCATCGTCATTAAGAAGGACCAAGGAATACAGTAAACCTGAAGTGAAGCATCGGAATCTAAAACTGGCCTCACAGGACAGGTTCAAATCATAGAAAGTGAGGGTGTCAGTCCTCTTGTCCTTAAGTCGGCATTGTGCATTTTGGTTTGAATTCCGATGCCATATCTGTGTCTCATCGTCAGTAAGAAGGTGCAAGGTATACAGTAAACGTGAAGTGAAGCATCGGAATCTAACACTGGACTCACAGGAGTGGTTCAAATCATAGAATGTGAGAGTGTCAGTCCTATTGTACTTAAGTCGGCATTGTGCCTTTTGTCTTAAATTCCGATGTAAATTCTGTGTCTCATCGTCAATAAGAAGGTGCAAGGTATACAGTGAACGTGAAGTGAAGCATCGGAAACTAAAACTGGACTCACAGGGGTGAGGGTCAGTCCTCTTGTACTTAAGTCGCCATTGTGCCTTTTGTATTAAATTCGGATGCAATTTCTGTGTTTCATCGTCAATAAGAAGGTACAAGTGATACAGTAAACCTGAAGTGAAGCATCGGAATCTAAAACTGGACTCACAGGAGAGATTCAAATCATAGAAAGTGAGCGTGTCAGTCCTCTTGTACTTATGTCGGTATTATGACGTTTGTATTAATTTCGGATGCAATTTCTGTGTTTCATCGTCAATAAGAAGGTGCAAGGTATACATTAAACCTGAAGTGAAGCATCGGAATCAAAAACTGGACTCACAGGAGAGGTTCAAATCATGGAAAGTTAGTGTGTCAGTCTACTTGTGCTTAAGTCGCCATTGTGCCTTTTGTATTAAATTCGGATATAATTTCTGTGTTTCATCGTCAATAAGAAGGTCCAAGGGATACAGTAAACCCGAAGTGAAGCATCGTAATCTAAAACTGGACTCACAGGAGAGGTTCAAATCATAGAAAGTTACAGTGTCAATCCTCTTGTATCTAAGTCGGTATTGTGACTTTTGTATTAAATTTGGATGCAATTTCTGTGTTTCATCGTCAATAAGAAGGTCCAAGGGATACAGTAAACCTGAAGTGAAGCATCGGAATCTAAAACTGGACTCACAGGAGAGGTTCAAATCATAGGTAGTTAGAGTGTCAGTCCTCTTGTACTTAAGTCGGCATTGTGCGTTTTGAATTTGATTCCGATGCAATTTCTCTCTTTCATCATCAATAAGAAGGTGCAAGGTATTCAGTAAACCTGAAGTGAAGCATCAGAATCTAAAACTCGACTCACAGGAGAGGTCCAAATCATAAGATGTGAGAGTGTCAGTCCTCTTGTACTTAATTCGGCATTGTGCCATTTGTATTAGATTCGGATGCAATTTCTGTGTTTCATCGTCAATAAGAACGTCCAAGGGATACGGTAAACCTGAAGTGAAGCATCGGAATCCAAAACTGGACTCACAGAAGAGGATCAAACATAGAGAGTTAGAGCGTTAGTGTGTCAGTCCTCTTGTACTTAAGTCGGTATTGTGCCTTTTGTATTAAATTCCGATGCAATTTCTTTGTTTCATCGTCAATAAGAAAGTCCAAGCGATACAGTAAACCTGAAGTGAAGCATCGGAATCTAAAACTGGACTCACAGGAGAAGTTCAAATCGTAGAAAGTGAGAGTGTCTCTCCTCTTGTACTTATGTCGGTATTGTGCTTGTTGTATTAAATCCGGATGCAATTTCTGTGTTTCATCGTCAATAAGAATGTCCAAGGGATACAGTAAACCTGAAGTGAAGCATCGGAATCTAAAACTGGACTCACAGCAGAGGTTCAAATTATTGAAAGTGAGAGTGTCAGTCCTCTTGTACTTAAGTCGGCATTGTACCTTTTGTCTTAAATTCCGATGCAATATCTGTGTCTCATCGTCAATAAGAAGGTGCAAGGTATACAGTAAACCTGAAGTGAAGCATCGGAATCCAAAACTGGACTCACAGGAGAGGTTCAAATCATAGAATGAGAGAGTGTCAGTCCTCTTGTACTTTAGTCGGCATTGTGCCATTTGTATTAAACTCGGATGCAATTTCTGTGTCTCATCATCAATAAGAAGGTCCAAGGAATACAATAAACCTGACGTGAAGCATCGGAATCTAAAACTGGACTCACAGGAGAGGTTCAAATCATAGAAAGTGAGAGTGTCAGTCCTCTTGTAATTAAGTCGGCATTATGCCATTTGTATATATTTCGGATTCAATTTCTGTGTTTCATCGTCAATAAGAAGGTCCAAGGGATACAGTAAACCTAAAGTGAAGCATCAGAATCTAAAACTGAACTCACAGGAGAGGTTCAAATCATAGAAAGTGAGTGTGTCAGTCCTCTTGTACTTAAGTCGCCATTGTGCCTTTTGAATTTAATTCTGATGCAATCTCTGTGTTTCATCGTCAATAAGACGGTTCAAGGTATACAGTAAACCTGAAGTGAAGCATCGGAATCTAAAACTGGACTCACAGGAGAGGTTCAAATCATAGAAAGTGAGAGTGTCAGTCCTCTTGTCCTTAAGTCGGCATTGTGCATTTTATTTTGAATTCCGATGCAATATCTGTGTCTCATCGTCAATAAGAAGGTGCAAGGTATACAGTAAACGTGAAGTGAAGCATCGGAATCTAACACTGGACTCACAGGAGAGGTTCAAATCATAGAATGTGAGAGTGTCAGTCCTCTTGTACTTAAGTAGGCATTGTGCCTTTTGTCTTAAATTCCGATGCAATGTCTGTGTCTCATCGTCAATAAGAAGGTGCAAGGTATACAGTGAACCTGAAGTGAAGCTTCGGAAACTAAAACTGGACTCACAGGGGAGGGGGTCAGTCCTCTTGTACTTAAGTCGGCATTGTGCCTTTTGTATTAAATTCCGATGCAATTTCTCTGTCTCATCGTCAATAAGAAGGTGCAAGGTATACAGTAAACCTGAAGTGAAGCATCAGAATCAAAAACTGGACTCACAGGAGAGGTTCAAATCATACAAAGTTAGAATGTCAGTCCTCTTGTACATAAGTCGGCATTGTGCCTTTTGTATTAAATTCGGATGCAATTTCTGTGTTTCATCGTCAATAAGAAGGTGCAAGATATACAGTGAACCTGATGTGAAGCATCGGAATCTAAAACTGGACTCACAGGAGAGGTTCAAATCGTAGAAAGTGAGAGTGTCAGTCCACTAGTACTTAAGTCGGCATTGTACCATTTGTATTAAATTCGGATGCAATTTCTGTGTTTCATCGTCAATAAGAAGGTCTAAGGGATACAGTAATCCTGAAGTGAAGCATTGGAATCTAAAACTGGACTCACAGGAGAGGTTCAAATTATAGAAAGTTAGAGTGTCACTCCTCTACTACTTAAGTCGGTATTGTGCCTTTTTCATTATATTCCGATGCAATTTCTGTGTTTCATCGTCAATAAGAAAGTGCAAGGTATACAGTAAACCTGAAGTGAAGCTTCGGAATCTAAAACTGGACTCACAGGAGAGGTTCAAATCATAGAATGTGAGAGTGTCAGTCCTCTTGTACTTAAATCGGCATTGTGCCTTTTGAATTTAAATCCGATGCAATATCTGTGTTTCATCGTCAATAAGAAGGTGCAAGGTATACAGTAAACCAGAAGTGAAGCATCTGAATCTAAAACTGGACTCACAGGAGAGGTTCAAATCATAGAAGGTGAGAGTGTCAGTCCTCTTGTACTTTAGTCGGCATTGTGCCATGTGTATTAAATTCGGATGCAATTTCTGTGTTTCAACGTCAATAAGAAGGTCCATGGAATACAGTAAACCTGAAGTGAAGCATCGGAATCTAGAACTGGACTCACGGGAGAGGTTCAAATCATAGAAAGTGAGAGTGTCAGTCCTCTTGTAATGAAGTCGGCATTATGCCGTTTTTATTAAATTCGGATGCAATTTCTGTGTTTCATCGTCTATTAGAAGGTCCAAGGGATACAGTAAACCTGAAGTGAAGCATCGGAATCCAAAACAGGACTCACAGGGAAGGGTGTCAGTCCTCTTGTACTTAATTCGCCATATTGCCTCTTGTATTAAATTCGGATGCAATTTCTGTGTTTCATCGTCAATAAGAAGGTGCAAGGTATACAGTAAACCTGAAGTGAAGCTTCGAAACCTAAAACTGGACTCACAGGTGAGGTTCAAATCATAGAGAGTGAGAGTGTCAGTCCTCTTGTACTTAAGTCGGCATTGTGCCATTTGTATTAAATTCGGATGCAATTTCTGTGTTTCATCGTCATTAATAAGGTGCAATGGATACAGAAAGCCTGAAGTGAAGCATCGGAATCTAAAACTGGACTCACAGGAGAGGTCCAAATCATAGAAAGTGAGAGTGTCAGTCCTCTTGTAATGAAGTCGGCATTATGCCATTTGTATTAAATTCGGATGCAATTTCTGTGTTTCATCGTCAATAAGAAGGTGCAAGGTATACAGTAAACCTGAAGTGAAGCATCGGAATCTAAAGCTGGACTCACGGGAGAAATTCAAATCATAGAAAGTTAGTGACTCACTCCTCTCGTACTTAAGTGGGTATTGTGCCTTTTGTATTAAATTCGGATGCAATTTCTGTGTTTCATCGTCAATAAGAAGGTCCATGGGATACAGTAAAACTGAAGGGAATCATCGGAATCTAAAACTAAACTCACAGGAGAGGTTCAAATCATAGAAAGTCAGAGTGTCAGTCCTCTTGTACTGAAGTCCGCATTGTGCCCTTTGAATTTAATTCCGATGCAATTTCCGTGTTCCATCGTCAATAAGAAGGTGCAAGGTATACAGTAAACCTGAAGTGAAGCATCGGAATCTAAAACTGGACTCACTTGTGAGGATCAAATCATAGAATGTGAGAGTGTCAGTCCTCTTGTACTTAAGTCGGCATTGTGCCATTTGTATTAAATTCGGATGCAATTTCTGTGTTTCATCGTCAATAAGAAGGTCTAATGGATACAGAAAGCCTGAAGTGAAGCATCGGAATCTAAAACTGGACTCACAGGAGAGGTTCAAATCATAGAAAGTGAGAGTGTCAGTCCTCTTGTAATTATGTCGGCATTGTGCAATTTGTATTAAATTCGGATGCAATTTCTGTGTTTCATCGTCAATAAGAAGGTCTAGTGGATACAGTAAACCTGAAGTGAAGCATCGGAATCTAAAGCTGGACTCAGAGGAGAAGTTCAAATCATAGAAAGTTAGAGACTCACTCCTCTTGTACTTAAGTGGGTATTGTGCCTTTTGTATTAAATTCGGATGCAATTTCTGTGTTTCATCGTCAATAAGAAGGTCCACGGGATACAGTAAAACTGAAGGGAATCATCGGAATCTAAAACTAAACTCACAGGAGAGGTTCAAACCATAGAAAGTCAGAGTGTCAGTCCTCTTGTACTTAAGTCCGCATTGTGCCCTTTGAATTTAATTCCGATGCAATTTCAGTGTTTCATCGTCAATAAGATGGTGCAAGGTATACAGTAAACCTGAAGTGAAGCATCGGAATCTAAAACTGGACTCACAGGTGAGGATCAAATCATGGAATGTGAGAGTGTCAGTCCTCTTGTACTTAAGTCGGCATTGTGCCGTTTGTATTAAATTCCGTTGCAATTTCTGTGTCTCATCGTCAATTAGAAGCTGCAATGTATACAGTAAACCTGAAGTGAAGCATCGGAATCTAAAACTGGACTCACAGGAGAGGTTCAAATCATAGAAAGTGAGCGTGTCAGTCCTCTTGTACTTAAGTCGGTATTATGACATTTGTATTAAAATCGGATGCAATTTCTGTGTTTCATCGTCAATAAGCAGGTGCAAGGTATAGAGTAAACCTGAACTGAAGCTTCGGAATCTAAAACTGGACTCACAGGTGAGGTTCAAATCATAGAAAGTGAGAGTGTCAGTCCTCTTGTACTTAAGTCGGCATTGTGCCAATTGTATTAAATTCGGATGCAATTTCTGTGTTTCATCGTCAATAAGAAAGTCCAATGGATACAGAAAGCCTGAAGTGAAGCATCGGAATCTAAAACTGGACTCACAGGAGAGGTTCAAATCATAGAAAGTGAGAGTGTCAGTCCTCTTGTAATTAAGTCGGCATTATGATATTTGTATTAATTTCGGATGCAATTTCTGTGTTTCATCGTCAATAAGAAGGTGCAAGGTATACAGTAAACCTGAACTGAAGCATCGGAATCTAAAGCTGGACTCACAGGAGAAGTTCAAATCATAGAAAGTTAGAGACTCACTCCTCTTGTACTTAAGTGGGTATTGTGCCTTTTGTATTAAATTCGGATGCAATTTCTGTGTTTCATCGTCAATAAGAAGGTCCACGGGATACAGTAAAACTGAAGGGAATCATCGGAATCTAAAACTAAACTCACAGGAGAGGTTCAAATCATAGAAAGTCAGAGTGTCAGTCCTCTTGTACTTAAGTCCGCATTGTGCCCTTTGAATTTAATTCCGATGCAATTTCAGTGTTTCATCGTCAATAAGAAGGTGCAAGGTATACAGTAAACCTGAAGTGAAGCATCGGAATCTAAAACTGGACTCACAGGTGAGGATCAAATCATAGAATGTGAGAGTGTCAGTCCTCTTGTACTTAAGTCGGAATTGTGCCATTTGTATTAAATTCGGATGCAATTTCTGTGTTTCATCGTCAATAAGAAGGTCCAATGGATACAGAAAGCCTGAAGTGAAGCATCGGAATTAAAAACTGGACTCACAGGAGAGGTTCAAATCATAGAAAGTGAGAGTGTCAGTCCTCTTGTAATTAAGTCGGCATTATGCCATCTGTATTAAATTCGGATGCAATTTCTGTGTTTCATCGTCAATAAGAAGGTGCAAGGTATACAGTAAACCTGAAGTGAAGCATCGGAATCTAAAGCTGGACTCACAGGAGAAGTTCAAATCATAGAAAGTTAGAGACTCACTCCTGTTGTACTTAAGTGGGTATTGTGCCTTTTGTATTAAATTCGGATGCAATTTCTGTGTGTCATCGTCAACAACAAGGTCCACGGGATACAGTAAAACTGAAGGGAATCATCGGAATCTAAAGCTAAACTCACAGGAGAGGTTCATATCATAGAAAGTCAGAGTGTCAGTCCTCTTGTACTTAAGTCCGCATTGTGCACTTTGAATTTAATTCCGATGCAATTTCAGTGTTTCATCGTCAATAAGAAGGTGCAAGGTATACAGTAAACCTGAAGTGAAGCATCGGAATCTAAAACTGGACTCACAGGTGAGGATCAAATCATAGAATGTGAGAGTGTCAGTCCTCTTGTACTTAAGTCGGCATTGTGCCTTTTGTATTAAATTCCGCTGCAATTTCTGTGTCTCATCGTCAATAAGAAGCTGCAAGGTATACAGTAAACCTGAAGTGAGGCATCCGAATCTAAAACTGGACTCACTGGAGAGGTTCAAATCATAGGAAGTGAGAGTGTCAGCCCTCTTGTACTTAAGTCGGCATTCTGCCATTTGTATTAAATTCGGATGCAATTTCTATGTTTCATCATCAATAAGAAGGTCCAAGGGATACAGTAAACCTGAAGTGAAGCATCGGAATCTAAAACTGGTCTCACAGGAGAGGTTCAAATCATAGAAAGTGAGCGTGTCAGTCCTCTTGTACTTAAGTCGGTATTATGCCATTTGTATTAATTTCGGATGCAATTTCTGTGTTTCATCGTCAATAAGAAGGTGCAAGGTATACAGTAAACCTGAAGTGAAGCATCGGAATCTAAAACTGGACTCACAGGACAGGTTCAGATCATAGATAGTTAGAGTGTCATTCCTCTTGTTCTTAAGTCGGCATTGTGCGTTTTGAATTTAATTCCGATGCAATTTCTCTGTTTCATCGTCAATAAGAAGGTGCAAGGTATACAGTAAACCTGAAGTGAAGCATCGGAATCTAAAATTGGACTCACAGGAAAGGTCCAAATCATATAAAGTCAGAGTGTCAGTCCTCTTGTACTTAATTCGGCATTGTGCAATTTGTATTAGATTCGGATGCAATTTCTGTGTTTCATCATCAATAAGAAGGTGCAAGGTATACAGTAAACCTGAAGTGAAGCATCGGAATCCAAAACTGGACTCACAGGAGAGGTTCAAATCATAGAATGAGAGAGTGTCAGTCCTCTTGTACTTAAGTCGGCATTGTGCCAGTTGTATTAAACTCGGATGCAATTTCTGTGTTTCATCATCAATAAGAAGGTCCAAGGAATACAATAAACCTGACGTGAAGCATCGGAATCTAAAACTGGACTCACAGGAGAGGTTCAAATCATAGAAAGTGAGAGTGTCAGTCCTCTTGTAATTAAGTCGGCATTATGCCATTTGTATATATTTCGGATGCAATTTCTGTGTTTCATCGTCAATAAGAAGGTGCAAGGTATACAGGAAACCTGAAGTGAAGCATCGGAATCTAAAACTGGACTCACAGGAGAGGTTCAAATCATGGAAAGTTAGAGTGTCAGTCTTCTTGTGCTTCAGTCGCCATTGTGCCTTTTGTATTAAATTCGGATGCTATTTCTGTGTTTCATCGTCAATAAGAAGGTCCAAGGGATACAGTAAACCCGAAGTGAAGCATCGGAATCTAAAACTGGACTCACAGGACAGGTTCAGATCATAGATAGTTAGAGTGTCAGTCCTCTTGTTCTTAAGTCGGCATTGTGCGCTTTGAATTTAATTCCGATGCAATTTCTCTGTTTCATCGTCAATAAGAAGGTGCAAGGTATACAGTAAACCTGAAGTGAAGCATCGGAATCCAAAATTGGACTCACAGGAAAGGTCCAAATCATATAAAGTCAGAGTGTCTGTCCTCTTGTACTTAATTCGGCATTGTGCCATTTGTATTAGATTCGGATGCAATTTCTGTGTTTCATCGTCAATAAGAAGGTCCAAGGGACACGGTAAACCCGAAGTGAAGCATCGGAATCCAAAACTGGACTCACAGAAGAGGTTCAAATCATAGAAAGTGAGCGTGTCAGTCCTCTTGTACTTAAGTCGGTATTATGCCATTTGTATTAAATTCGGATGCAATTTCTGTGTTTCATCGTCAATAAGAAGGTGCAAGGTATAGGGTAATCCTGAACTGGAGCTTCGGAATCTAAAACTGGACTCACAGGTGAGGTTCAAATCATAGAAAGTGAGAGTGTCAGTCCTCTTGTACTTAAGTCGGCATTGTGCCAATTGTATTAAATTCGGATGCAATTTCTGTGTTTCATCGTCAATAAGAAGGTCCAATGGATACAGAAAGCCTGAAGTGAAGCATCGGAATCTAAAACTAAACTCACAGGAGAGGTTCAAATCATAGAAAGTGAGAGTGTCAGTCCTCTTGTAATTAAGTCGGAAGTTAGAATGTCAGTCGTCTTGTACATAAGTCGGCATTGTGCCTTTTGTATTAAAATCGGATGCAATTTCTGTGTTTCATCGTCAATAAGATATACAGTAAACCTGATGTGAAGCATCGGAATCTAAAACTGGACTCACAGGAGAGGTTCAAATCGTAGAAAGTGAGAGTGTCAGTCCTCTAGTACTTAAGTCGGCATTGTACCATTTGTATTAAATTCGGATGCAATTTCTGTGTTTCATCGTCAATAAGAAGGTCCAAGGGATACAGTAAACCTGAAGTGAAGCATCGGAATCTAAAACTGGACTCACAGGAGAGGTTCAAATCATAGAAAGTTAGAGTGTCACTCCTGTTCTACTTAAGTCGGAACTGTGCCTTTTGTATTAAATTCCGATGCAATTTCTGTGTTTCATCGTCAATGAGAAGGTCCAAGGGATACAGTAAACCTGAAGTGAAGCTTCGGAATCTAAAACTGGACTCACAGGAGAGGTTCAAATCATAGAATGTGGGAGTGTCAGTCCTCTTGTACTTAAGTCGGCATTGTGCCTTTTTAAATTTAAATCCGATGCAATTTCTGTGTTTCATCGTCAATAAGAAGGACCAAGGAATACAGTAAACCTGAAGTGAAGCATCGGAATCTAAAACTGGACTCATAGGAGAGGTTCAAATCATAGAAAGTGAGAGTGTCAGTCCTCTTGTCCTTAAGTCGGCATTGTGCCTTTTGGCTTAAATTCCGATGCAATTTCTGTGTCTCATCGTCAATGAGACGGTGCAAGGTATACAGTAAACCTGAAGTGATGCATCGGAATCTAAAACTGGACTCACAGGAGAGGTTCAAATCATAGTTTGTGAGAGTGACAGTCCTCTTGTACTTAAGTCGGCATTGTGCCTTTTGTCTTAAATTCCGATGCAATTTCTGTGTCCCATCGTTAATAAGAAGGTGCAAGGTATGCAGTGAACCTGAAGCGAAGCTTCGGAATCTAAAACTGGACCAACTGGGGAGGGTATCAGTCCTCTTGTACTTAAGTCGGCATTGTGCCATGTGTATTAAATTCGGATGCAATTTCTGTGTTTCAACGTCAATAAGAAGGTCCAAGGAATACAGTAAACCTGAAGTGAAGCATCGGAATCTAGAACTGGACTCACGGGAGAGGTTCAAATCATAGAAAGTGAGAGTGTCTGTCCTCTTGTAATGAAGTCGGCATTTTGCCGCTTGTATTAAATTCGGATGCAATTTCTGTGTTTCATCGTCAATTAGAAGGTCCAAGGGATACAGTAAACCTGAAGTGAAGCATCGGAATCTAAAACTGGACTCACAGGGGAGGGTGTCAGTCCTCTTGTACTTAATTCGCCATATTGCCTCTTGTATTAAATTCGGATGCAATTTCTGTGTTTCATCGTCAATAAGAAGGTGCAAGGGATACAGTAAACCTGAAGTGAAGCATCGGAATCTAAAACTGGACACACAGGAGGAGTTCAAATCATAGAAAGTGAGTGTGTCAGTCCTCCTTCACTTAAGTCGGCTTTGTGCCCTTTGAATTTAATTCCGATGCAATTTCAGTGTTTCATCGTCAATAAGAAGGTGCACGGTATACAGTAAACCTGAAATGAAGCATCTGAATCTGAAACTGGACTCCCTGGAGAGGTTCAAATCATAGAAAGTGAGAGTGTCAGCCCTCTTGTACTTAAGTCGGCATTGTGCCATTTGTATTAAATTCGGATGTAATTTCTATGTTTCATCGTCAATAAGAAGGTCCAAGGGATACAGTAAACCTGAAGTGAAGCATCGGAATCTAAAACTGGACTCACAGGAGAGGTTCAAATCATAGAAAGTGAGCGTGACAGTCCTCTTGTACTTATGTCGGTATTATGCCATTTGCATTAATTTCGGATGCAATTTCTGTGTTTCATCGTCAATAAGAAGGTGCAAGGTATACAGTAAACCTGAAGTGAAGCATCGGAATCTAAAACTGGACTCACAGGAGAGGTTCAAATCATGGAAAGTTAGAGTGTCAGTCGTCTTGTGCTTAAGTCGCCATTGTGCCTTTTGTATTAAATTCAGATGCAATTTCTGTGTTTCATCGTCAATAAGAAGGTCAAAGGGATACAGTAAACCTGAAGTGAAGCATCGGAATCTAAAACTGGACTCACAGGAGAGGTTCAAATCATAGAAAGTTATAGTGTCACTCCTCTTGTATCTAAGTCAGTATTGTGACTTTTGTATTAAATTCGGATGCAATTTCTGTGTTTCATCGTCAATAAGAGGGTCCAAGGGATACAGTAAACCTGAAGTGAAGCATCGGAATCTAAAACTGAACTCACAGGACAGGTTCAAGTCATAGATAGTTAGAGTGTCAATCCTCTTGTACTTAAGTCGGCATTGTGCCATTTGTATTAAATTCGGATGCAATTTCTGTGTTTCATCGTCAATAAGAAGGTCCAAGGGATACGGTAAACCTGAAGTGAAGTATCGGAATCCAAAACTGGACTCACAGAAGAGGTTCAAAACATAGAGAGTTAGAGCGTTAGCGTGTCAGTCCTCTTGTACTTAAGTCGGTATTGTGCCTTTTGTCTTAAATTCCGATGCAATTTCTGTGTCTCATCGTCAATAAGAAGGTGCAAGGTATACAGTAAACCTGAAGTGAAGCATCGGAATCCAAAACTGAACTCACAGGAGAGGTTCAAATCATAGAATGAGAGAGTGTCAGTCCTCTTGTACTTAAGTCGGCATTGTGCCATTTGTATTACACTCGGATGCAATTTCTGTGTTTCATCGTCAATAAGAAGGTCCATGGAATACAGTAAACCTGACGTGAGGCATCGGAATCTAAAACTGGACTCACAGGAGAGGATCAAATCTTAGAAAGTGAGAGTGTCAGTCCTCTTGTAATTAAGTCGGCATTATGCCATTTGTATATATTTCGGATTCAATTTCTGTGTTTCATCGTCAATAAGAAGGTCCAAGGGATACAGTAAACCTGAAGTGAAGCATCGGAATCTAAACTGGACTCACAGGAGGGGTTCAAATCATAGAAAGTGAGTGTGTCAGTCCTCCTGTACTTAAGTCGGCATTGTGCCTTTTGAATTTAATACCGATGCAATCTCTGTGTTTCATCGTCAATAAGACGGTGCAAGGTATACAGTAAACCTGAAGTGAAGCATCGGAATCTAAAACTGGACTCACAGGAGAGGTTCAAATCATAGAAAGTGAGAGTGTCAGTCCTCTTGTCCTTAAGTCGGCATTGTGCATTTTGGTTTGAAATCCGATGCAATATCTGTGTCCCATCGTCAATAAGAAGGTGCAAGGTATACAGTAAACGTGAAGTTAAGCATCGGAATCTAACACTGGACTCACAGGAGAGGTTCAAATCATAGAATGTGAGAGTGTCAGTCCTCTTGTACTTAAGTCGGCATTGTGCCTTTTGTCTTAAATTCCGATGTAATTTCTGTGTCTCGTCGTCAATAAGATGGTGCAAGGTATACAGTGAACGTGAAGTCAAGCATTGGAAACTAAATCTGGACTCACAGGGGTGGGGGTCAGTCCCGTTGTACTTAAGTCGCCATTGTGCCTTTTGTATTAAATTCGGATGCAATTTCTGTGTTTCATCGTCAATAAGAAGGTCCAACGGATACAGTAAACCTGAAGTGAAGCATCGGAATCCAAAACTGGACTCACAGGAGAGGTTCAAATCGTAGAAAGTGAGAGTGTCAGTCCTCTAGTACTTAAGTCGGCATTGTACCATTTTTATTAAATTCGGGAGCAATTTCTGCGTTTCATCGTCAATAAGAAGGTCCAAGGGATACAGTAAACCTGAAGTGAAGCATCGGAATCTAAAACTGGACTCACAGGAGCGGTTCAAATCATAGAAAGTTAGAGTGTCACTCCTCTTCTACTTAAGTCGGTATTGTGCCTTTTGCATTAAATTCCGATGCAATTTCTGTGTCTCATCGTCAATAAGAAGGTGCAGGGTATACAGTAAACCAGAAGTGAAGCATCGGAATCTAAAACTGGACTCACAGGAGAGGTTCAAATCATAGAAGGTGAGAGTGTCAGTCCTCTTTTACTTAAGACGGCAATGTGCCATTTGTATTAAATTCGGATGCAATTTCTGTGTTTCATCGTCAATACGATGGTCCAATGGATGCAGAAAGCCTGAAGCGATGCGTCGGAATCTAAAACTGGACTAACAGGAGAGGTTCATATCATAGAAAGTGAGAGTGTCAGTAATCTTGTAATTAAGTCGGCATTATGCCATTTGTAAATATTTCGGATTCAATTTCTGTGTTTCATCGTCAACAAGTAGGTCCAAGGGATACAGCAAACCTAAAGTGAAGCATCGGAATCTAAAACTGGACTCACAGGAGAGGTTCAAATCGTAGAAAGTGATTGTGTCAGTCCTCTTGTACTTTTGAATTTAATTCTGATGCAATCTCTGTGTTTCATCGTCAATAAGACGGTTCAAGGTATACAGTAAACCTGAAGGGAAGCATCGGAATCTAAAACTGGACTCACAGGAGAGGTTCAAATCATAGAAAGTGAGAGTGTCAGTCCTCTTGTCCTTAAGTCGGCATTGTGCATTTTGGTTTGAATTCCGATGCAATATCTGTGTCTCATCGTCAATAAGAAGGTGCAAGGTATAGAGTAAACGTGAAGTGAAGCATCGGAATCTAACACTGGACTCACAGGAGAGGTTCAAATCATAGAATGTGAGAGTGTCAGTCCTCCTGTACTTAAGTCGGCATTGTGCCTTTTGTCTTAAATTCCGATGCAATTTCTGTGTCTCATCGTCAATAAGAAGGTGCAAGGTATACAGTGAACCAGAAGTGAAGCTTCGGAAACTAAAACTGGACTCACAGGGGAGGGGGTCAGTCCTCTTGTACTTAAGTCGCCATTGTGCCTTTTGTATTAAATTCGGATGCAATTTCTGTGTTTCATCGTCAATAAGAAGGTCCATGGGATACAGTAAACCTGAAGTGAAGCGTCGGAATCTAAAACTGGACTCACAGGAGAGTTTCAAATCATAGAAATTTAGAGAGTCAGCCCTCTTGTACTTACGACGGCATTGTGCCTTTTGTATTATATTCGGATGCAAACTCTGTGTTTCATCGCCAATAAGAAGGTCCCAGTGATACAGTAATCCTGAAGTGAAGCATCGGAATCTAAAACTGGACTCACAGGAGAGGTTCAAATCATAGAAAGTGAGAGTGTCTGTCCTCTTGTCCTTAAGTCGGCATTGTGCCTTTTGGCTTAAATTCCGATGCAATTTCTGTGTCTCATCGTCAATAAGAAGGTGCAAGGTATACAGTAAACCTGAAGTGATGCATCGGAATCTAAAACTGGACTCACAGGAGAGGTTCAAATCACAGTTTGTGAGAGTGTCAGTCCTCTTGTACTTAAGTCGGCATTGTGCCTTTTGTCTTAAATTCCGATGCAATTTCTGTGTCTCATCGTTAATAAGAAGGTGCAAGGTACACAGTGAACCTAATGTGAAGCTTCGGAATCTAAAACTGGACCCACAGGGGAGGGTATCAGTCCTCTTGTACTTAAGTCGCCATTGTGCCTTTTGTATTAAATTCGGATGCAATTTCTGTGTTTCATCGTCAATAAGAAAGACCATGAGATACAGAAAACCTGAAGTGAGCATCGGAATCTGAAACTGGACTCACAGGAGGGATTCAAATCATAGAAAGTGAGAGTGTCAGTCCTCTTTTACTTAAGTCGGCATTGTGCCTTTTGCATTAAATTCCTATGCAATTTCTGTGTCTCATCGTCAATAAGAAGGTGCAGGGTATACAGTAAACCAGAAGTGAAACATCGGAATCTAAAACTGGACTCACAGGAGAGGTTCAAATCATAGAAGGTGAGAGTGTCAGTCCTCTTTTACTTAAGACGGCAATGTGCCATTTGTATTAAATTCGGATGCAATTTCTGTGTTTCATCGGCAATACGATGGTCCAATGGATGCAGAAAGCCTGAAGCGATGCGTCGGAATCTAAAACTGGACTAACAGGAGAGGTTCATATCTAGAAAGTTAGAGTGTCAGTCCCCTTGTAATTAAGTCGGCATTAAGCCATTTGCATTAAATTCGGATGCAATTTCTGTGTTTCATCGTCAATAAGAAGGTGCAAGGTATACAGTAAACCTGAAGTGAAGCATCGGAATCTAAAACTGGACTCACAGGAGAAGTTCAAATCATAGAAAGTTAGAGACTCACTTCTGTTGTACTCAAGTCGGTATTGTGCTTTTGTATCAGATTCGGATGCAATTTCTGTGTTTCTTCGTCATTAAGAAGGTGCAAGGTATACAGTAAACCTGAAGTGAAGCATCGGAATCTAAAACTGGACTCACAGGTGAGGTTCAAATCATAGAAAGTGAGAGTGTCAGTCCTCTTGTACTTAAGTCGGCATTGTGCCTTTTCTTTTAAATTCCGATGCAATTTCTGTGTCTCATCGTCAATAAGAAGGTGCAAGGTATACAGTAAACCTGAAGTGAAGCATCGGAATCTAAAACTGGACTCACAGGAGAGGTTCAAATCATAGAATGTGAGAGTGTCAGTCGTCTTGTACTTAAGTCGGCATTGTGCCTTTTGAATTTAATTCCGATGCAATTTCTGTGTTTCATCGTCATTAAGAAGGACCAAGGAATACAGTAAACCTGAAGTGAAGAATCGGAATCTAAAACTGGACTCACAGGAGAGGTTCAAATCATAGAAAGTGAGAGTGTCAGTCCTCTTGTCCTTAAGTCGGCATTGTGCCTTTTGTTTTAAATTCCGATGCAATTTCTGTGTCTCATCGTCAATAAGAAGGTGCAAGGTATACAGTGAACTTAAAGTGAAGCTTCGGAATCTAAAACTGGACCCACAGGGGAGGGTATCAGTCTTCTTGTACTTGAGTCGCCATTGTGCCTTTTGTATTAAATTCGGATGCAATTTCTGTGTTTCGTCGTCAATAAGAAGGTCCACGGGATACAGTAAAACTGAAGGGAATTATAGGAATCTAAAACTAAACTCACAGGAGAGGTTCAAATCATAGAAAGTCAGAGAGTCAGTCCTCTTGTACTTAAGTCCGCATTGTGCCCTTTGAATTAAATTCCGATGCAATTTCAGTGTTTCATCGTCAATAAGAAGGTGCAAGGTATACAGTAATCTTGAAGTGAAGCATCGGAATCTAAAACTGGACACACAGAAGAGGTTCAAAGCATAGACGGTAAGAGCGTTATTGTGTCAGTCCTCTTGTACTTAAGTCGGCATTGTACCTTTTGTATTAAATTCCGATGCAATTTCTGTGTCTCATCGTCAATAAGAAGGTGCAAGGTATACAGTAAACCTGAAGTGAAGCATCGGAATCCAAAACTGGACTCACAGGAGAGGTTCAAATCATAGAAGGTGAGAGTGTCAGTCCTCTTTTACTTAAGACGGCATTGTGCCATTTGTATTAAATTCGGATGCAATTTCTGTGTTTCATCGTCAATACGATGGTCCAATGGATGCAGAAAGCCTGAAGCGATGCGTCGGAATCTAAAACTGGACTAACAGGAGAGGTTCATATCATAGAAAGTTAGAGTGTCAGTCCCCTTGTAATTAAGTCGGCATTATGCCATTTGCATTAAATTCGGATGCAATTTCTGTGCTTCATCGTCAATAAGAAGGTGCAAGGTATACAGTAAACCTGAAGTGAAGCATCGGAATCTAAAACTGGACACACAGGAGAAGTTCAAATCATAGAAAGTTAGAGACTCACTTCTGTTGTACTCAAGTCGGTATTGTGCTTTTGTAACAGATTCGGATGCAATTTCTGTGTTTCTTCGTCATTAAGAAGGTGCAAGGTATACAGTAAAACTGAAGTGAAGCATCGGAATCTAAAACTGGACTCACAGGTGAGGTTCAAATCATAGAATGTGAGAGTGTCAGTCCTCTTGTACTTAAGTCGGCATTGTGCCTTTTGCTTTAAATTCCGATGCAATTTCTGTGTCTCATCGTCAATAAGAAGGTGCAAGGTATACAGTAAACCTGAAGTGAAGCATCGGAATCTAAAACTGGACTCACAGGAGATGTTCAAATCATAGAATGTGAGAGAGTCAGTCCTCTTGTACTTAAGTCGGCATTGTGCCTTTTGAATTTAATTCCGATGCAATTTCTGTGTTTCATCGTCAATAAGAAGGACCAAGGGATACAGTAAACCTGAAGTGAAGCATCGGAATCTGAAACTGGACTCACAGGAGGGATTCAAATCATAGAAAGTGAGAGTGTCAGTCCTCTTTTACTTAAGTCGGCATTGTGTCTCTTGTATTAAATTCCAATGCAATTTCTGTGTCTCATCGTCAATAAGAAGGTGCAAGGTTTACAGTAAACCAGAAGTGAAGCATCGGAATCTAAAACTGCACTCACAGGAGAGGTTCAAATCATAGAAGGTGAGAGTGTCAGTATTCTTGTACTTAAGTCGGCATTGTGCTATGTGTATTAAATTCGGATGCAATTTCTGTGTTTCAACGTCAATAAGAAGGTCCAAGGAATACAGTAAACCTGCAGTGAAGCATCGGAATCTAGAACTGGACTCACGGGAGAGGTTCAAATCATAGAAAGTGAGAGTGTCAGTCCTCTTGTAATGAAGTCGGCATTTTGCCGTTTGTATTAAATTCGGATGCAATTTCTGTGTTTCATCGTCAATTAGAAGGTCCAAGGGATACAGTAAACCTGAAGTGAAGCATCGGAATCTAAAACCGGACTCACAGGGGAGGGTGTCAGTCCTCTTGTACTTAATTCGCCATATTGCCTCTTGTATTAAATTCGGATGCAATTTCTGTGTTTCATCGTCAATAAGAAGGTGCAAGGGATACAGTAAACCTGAAGTGAAGCATCGGAATCTAAAACTGGACTCACAGGAGGGGTTCAAATCATGGAAAGTGAGTGTGTCAGTCCTCCTGCACTTAAGTCGGCATTGTGCCCTTTGAATTTAATTCCGATGCAATGTCAGTGTTTCATCGTCAATAAGAAGGTGCACGGTATACAGTAAACCTGAAGTGAAGCATCGGAATCTGAAACTGGACTTACTGGAGAGGTTCAAATCATAGAAAGTGAGAGTGTTAGCCCTCTTGTACTTAAGTTGCCATTGTGCCTTTTGTATTAAATTCGGATGCAATTTCTGTGTTTCATCGTCAATAAGAAGGTCAAAGGGATACAGTAAACCCGAAGTGAAGCATCGGAATCTAAAACTGGACTCACAAGAGAGGTTCAAATCATAGAAAGTTATAGTGTCACTCCTCTTGTATCTAAGTCGGTATTGTGACTTTTGTATTAAATTCGGATGCAATTTCTGTGTTTCATCGTCAATAAGAAGGTCCAAGGGATACAGTAAACCTGAAGTGAAGCATCGGAATCTAAAACATTACTCACAGGACAGGTTCAAGTCATAGATAGTTAGAGTGTCAGTCCTCTTGTTCTTAAGTCGGCATTGTGCCATTTGTATTAAATTCGGATGCAATTTCTGTGTTTCATCGTCAATAAGAAGGTCCAAGGGATACGGTAAACCTGAAGTGAAGTATCGGAATCCAAAACTGGACTCACAGAAGAGGTTCAAAACATAGAGAGTTAGAGCGTTAGCGTGTCAGTCCTCTTGTACTTAAGTCGGTATTGTGCCTTTTGTATTAAATTCCGATGCAATTTCTTTGTTTCATCGTCAATAAGAAGGTCCAAGCGATACAGTAAACCTGAAGTGAAGCATCGGAATCTAAAACTGGACTCACAGGAGAAGTTCAAATCGTAGAAAGTGAGAGTGTCACTACTCTTGTACTTAAGTCGGTATTGTGCTTTTTGTCTTAAATTCCGATGCAATTTCTGTGTCTCATCGTCAACAAGAAGGTGCAAGGTATACAGTAAACCTGAAGTGAAGCATCGGAATCCAAAACTGAACTCACAGGAGAGGTTCAAATCATAGAATGAGAGAGTGTCAGTCCTCTTGTACTTAAGTCGGCATTGTGCCATTTGTATTACACTCGGATGCAATTTCTGTGTTTCATCGTCAATAAGAAGGTCCATGGAATACAGTAAACCTGACGTGAGGCATCGGAATTTAAAACTGGACTCACAGGAGAGGTTCAAATCATAGAAAGTGAGAGTGTCAGTCCTCTTGTAATTAAGTCGGCATTATGCCATTTGTATATACTTCGGATTCAATTTCTGTGTTTCATCGTCAATAAGAAGGTCCAAGGGTTACAGTAAACCTGAAGTGAAGCATCGGAATCTAAAACTGGACTCACAGGAGGGGTTCAAATCATAGAAAGTGAGTGTGTCAGTCCTCCTGTACTTAAGTCGGCATTGTGCCTTTTGAATTTAATACCGATGCAATCTCTGTGTTTCATCGTCAATAAGACGGTGCAAGGTATACGGTAAACCTGAAGTGAAGCATCGGAATCTAAAACTAGACTCACAGGAGAGGTTCAAATCATAGAAAGTGAGAGTGTCAGTCCTCTTGTCCTTAAGTCGGCATTGTGCATTTTGGTTTGAATTCCGATGCAATATCTGTGTCCCATCGTCAATAAGAAGGTGCAAGGTATACAGTAAACGTGAAGTGAAGCATCGGAATCTAACACTGGACTCACAGGAGAGGTTCAAATCATAGAATGTGAGAGTGTCAGTCCTCTTGTACTTAAGTAGGCATTGTACCTTTTGTCTTAAATTCCGATGCAATTTCTGTGTCTCATCGTCAATAAGAAGGTGCAAGGTATACAGTAAACCTGAAGTGAAGCATCGGAATCCAAAACTGGACTCACAGGAGAGGTTCAAATCATAGAAGGTGAGAGTGTCAGTCCTCTTTTACTTAAGACGGCATTGTGCCATTTGTATTAATTTCGGATGCAATTTCTGTGTTTCATCGTCAATACGATGGTCCAATGGATGCAGAAAGCCTGAAGCGATGCGTCGGAATCTAAAACTGGACTAACAGGAGAGGTTCATATCATAGAAAGTTAGAGTGTCAGTCCCCTTGTAATTAAGTCGGCATTATGCCATTTGCATTAAATTCGGATGCAATTTCTGTGCTTCATCGTCAATAAGAAGGTGCAAGGTATACAGTAAACCTGAAGTGAAGCATCGGAATCTAAAACTGGACTCACAGGAGAAGTTCAAATCATAGAAAGTTAGAGACTCACTTCTGTTGTACTCAAGTCGGTATTGTGCTTTTGTAACAGATTCGGATGCAATTTCTGTGTTTCTTCGTCATTAAGAAGGTGCAAGGTATACAGTAAAACTGAAGTGAAGCATCGGAATCTAAAACTGGACTCACAGGTGAGGTTCAAATCATAGAATGTGAGAGTGTCAGTCCTCTTGTACTTAAGTCGGCATTGTGCCTTTTGCTTTAAATTCCGATGCAATTTCTGTGTCTCATCGTCAATAAGAAGGTGCAAGGTATACAGTAAACCTGAAGTGAAGCATCGGAATCTAAAACTGGACTCACAGGAGATGTTCAAATCATAGAATGTGAGAGAGTCAGTCCTCTTGTACTTAAGTCGGCATTGTGCCTTTTGAATTTAATTCCGATGCAATTTCTGTGTTTCATCGTCAATAAGAAGGACCAAGGGATACAGTAAACCTGAAGTGAAGCATCGGAATCTGAAACTGGACTCACAGGAGGGATTCAAATCATAGAAAGTGAGAGTGTCAGTCCTCTTTTACTTAAGTCGGCATTGTGTCTCTTGTATTAAATTCCAATGCAATTTCTGTGTCTCATCGTCAATAAGAAGGTGCAAGGTTTACAGTAAACCAGAAGTGAAGCATCGGAATCTAAAACTGCACTCACAGGAGAGGTTCAAATCATAGAAGGTGAGAGTGTCAGTATTCTTGTACTTAAGTCGGCATTGTGCTATGTGTATTAAATTCGGATGCAATTTCTGTGTTTCAACGTCAATAAGAAGGTCCAAGGAATACAGTAAACCTGCAGTGAAGCATCGGAATCTAGAACTGGACTCACGGGAGAGGTTCAAATCATAGAGAGTGAGAGTGTCAGTCCTCTTGTAATGAAGTCGGCATTTTGCCGTTTGTATTAAATTCGGATGCAATTTCTGTGTTTCATCGTCAATTAGAAGGTCCAAGGGATACAGTAAACCTGAAGTGAAGCATCGGAATCTAAAACCGGACTCACAGGGGAGGGTGTCAGTCCTCTTGTACTTAATTCGCCATATTGCCTCTTGTATTAAATTCGGATGCAATTTCTGTGTTTCATCGTCAATAAGAAGGTGCAAGGGATACAGTAAACCTGAAGTGAAGCATCGGAATCTAAAACTGGACTCACAGGAGGGGTTCAAATCATGGAAAGTGAGTGTGTCAGTCCTCCTGCACTTAAGTCGGCATTGTGCCCTTTGAATTTAATTCCGATGCAATGTCAGTGTTTCATCGTCAATAAGAAGGTGCACGGTATACAGTAAACCTGAAGTGAAGCATCGGAATCTGAAACTGGACTCACTGGAGAGGTTCAAATCATAGAAAGTGAGAGTGTTAGCCCTCTTGTACTTAAGTTGCCATTGTGCCTTTTGTATTAAATTCGGATGCAATTTCTGTGTTTCATCGTCAATAAGAAGGTCAAAGGGATACAGTAAACCCGAAGTGAAGCATCGGAATCTAAAACTGGACTCACAAGAGAGGTTCAAATCATAGAAAGTTATAGTGTCACTCCTCTTGTATCTAAGTCGGTATTGTGACTTTTGTATTAAATTCGGATGCAATTTCTGT
Organism: Schistocerca piceifrons; assembly: GCF_021461385.2. Lineage (NCBI taxonomy): Eukaryota > Metazoa > Arthropoda > Insecta > Orthoptera > Acrididae > Schistocerca > Schistocerca piceifrons. Next base: position 334,023 of record NW_025728797.1, on the reverse strand, counting down.
GTTTCATCGTCAATAAGAAGGTCCAAGGGATACAGTAAACCTGAAGTGAAGCATCGGAATCTAAAACATTACTCACAGGACAGGTTCAAGTCATAGATAGTTAGAGTGTCAGTCCTCTTGTTCTTAAGTCGGCATTGTGCTATTTGTATTAAATTCGGATGCAATTTCTGTGTTTCATCGTCAATAAGAAGGTCCAAGGGATACGGTAAACCTGAAGTGAAGTATCGGAATCCAAAACTGGACTCACAGAAGAGGTTCAAAACATAGAGAGTTAGAGCGTTAGCGTGTCAGTCCTCTTGTACTTAAGTCGGTATTGTGCCTTTTGTATTAAATTCCGATGCAATTTCTTTGTTTCATCGTCAATAAGAAGGTCCAAGCGATACAGTAAACCTGAAGTGAAGCATCGGAATCTAAAACTGGACTCACAGGAGAAGTTCAAATCGTAGAAAGTGAGAGTGTCACTACTCTTGTACTTAAGTCGGTATTGTGCTTTTTGTCTTAAATTCCGATGCAATTTCTGTGTCTCATCGTCAACAAGAAGGTGCAAGGTATACAGTAAACCTGAAGTGAAGCATCGGAATCCAAAACTGAACTCACAGGAGAGGTTCAAATCATAGAATGAGAGAGTGTCAGTCCTCTTGTACTTAAGTCGGCATTGTGCCATTTGTATTACACTCGGATGCAATTTCTGTGTTTCATCGTCAATAAGAAGGTCCATGGAATACAGTAAACCTGACGTGAGGCATCGGAATTTAAAACTGGACTCACAGGAGAGGTTCAAATCATAGAAAGTGAGAGTGTCAGTCCTCTTGTAATTAAGTCGGCATTATGCCATTTGTATATACTTCGGATTCAATTTCTGTGTTTCATCGTCAATAAGAAGGTCCAAGGGTTACAGTAAACCTGAAGTGAAGCATCGGAATCTAAAACTGGACTCACAGGAGGGGTTCAAATCATAGAAAGTGAGTGTGTCAGTCCTCCTGTACTTAAGTCGGCATTGTGCCTTTTGAATTTAATACCGATGCAATCTCTGTGTTTCATCGTCAATAAGACGGTGCAAGGTATACAGTAAACCTGAAGTGAAGCATCGGAATCTAAAACTAGACTCACAGGAGAGGTTCAAATCATAGAAAGTGAGAGTGTCAGTCCTCTTGTCCTTAAGTCGGCATTGTGCATTTTGGTTTGAATTCCGATGCAATATCTGTGTCCCATCGTCAATAAGAAGGTGCAAGGTATACAGTAAACGTGAAGTGAAGCATCGGAATCTAACACTGGACTCACAGGAGAGGTTCAAATCATAGAATGTGAGAGTGTCAGTCCTCTTGTACTTAAGTAGGCATTGTACCTTTTGTCTTAAATTCCGATGTAATTTCTGTGTCTCATCGTCAATAAGATGGTGCAAGGTATACAGTGAACGTGAAGTGAAGCATCGGAAACTAAATCTGGACTCACAGGGGTGGGGGTCAGTCCTCTTGTACTTAAGTCGCCATTGTACCTTTTGTATTAAATTCGGATGCAATTTCTGTGTTTCATCGTCAATAAGAAGGTCCAAGGGAAACAGTAAACCTGAAGTGAAGCATCGGAATCAAAAACTGGACTCACAGGAGAGGTTCAAATCGTAGAAAGTGAGAGTGTCAGTCCTCTAGTACTTAAGTCGGCATTGTACCATTTTTATTAAATTCGGGAGCAATTTCTGCGTTTCATCGTCAATAAGAAGGTCCAAGGGATACAGTAAACCTGAAGTGAAGCATCGGAATCTAAAACTGGACTCACAGGAGCGGTTCAAATCATAGAAAGTTAGAGTGTCACTCCTCTTCTACTTAAGTCGGTATTGTGCCTTTTGTATTAAATTCCGATGCAATTTCTGTGTTTCATCGTCCATCAGAAGGTCCAAGGGATACAGTAAACCTGTAGTGAAGCTTCGGAATCTAAAACTGGACTCACAGGAGAGGTTCAAATCATAGAATGTGAGAGTGTCAGTCCTCTTGTACTTAAGTCGGCATTGTGCTTTTGAATATAATTCCGATGCAATTTCTGTGTTTCATCGTCAATAAGAAGGACCAATGAATACAGTAAACCTGAAGTGAAGCATCGGAATCTAAAACAGGACTCACAGGAGAGGTTCAAATCATAGAAAGTGAGAGTGTCAGTCCTCTTGTCCTTAAGTCGGCATTGTGCCTTTTGGCTTAAATTCCGATGCAATTTCTGTGTCTCATCGTCAATAAGAAGGTGCAAGGTATACAGTAAACCTGAAGTGATGCATCGGAATCTAAAACTGGACTCACAAAAGAGGTTCAAATCACAGTTTGTGAGAGTGTCAGTCCTCTTGTACTTAAGTCGGCATTGTGCCTTTTGTCTTAAATTCCGATGCAATTTCTGTGTCTCATCGTTAATAAGAAGGTGCAAGGTATACAGTGAACCTAAAGTGAAGCTTCGGAATCTAAAACTGGACCCACAGGGGAGGGTATCAGTCCTCTTGTACTTAAGTCGCCATTGTGCCTTTTGTATTAAATTCGGATGCAATTTCTGTGTTTCATCGTCAATAAGAAGGACCATGAGATACAGAAAACCTGAAGTGAGCATCGGAATCTGAAACTGGACTCACAGGAGGGATTCAAATCATAGAAAGTGAGAGTGCCAGTCCTCTTTTACTTAAGTCGGCATTGTGCCTTTTGCATTAAATTCCGATGCAATTTCTGTGTCTCATCGTCAATAAGAAGGTGCACGGTATACAGTAAACCAGAAGTGAAGCATCGGAATCTAAAACTGGACTCACAGGAGAGGTTCAAATCATAGAAGGTGAGAGTGTCAGTCCTCTTTTACTTAAGACGGCATTGTGCCATTTGTATTAAATTCGGATGCAATTTCTGTGTTTCATCGTCAATACGATGGTCCAATGGATGCAGAAAGCCTGAAGCGATGCGTCGGAATCTAAAACTGGACTAACAGGAGAGGTTCATATCATAGAAAGTTAGTGTGTCAGTCCCCTTGTAATTAAGTCGGCATTATGCCATTTGCATTAAATTCGGATGCAATTTCTGTGTTTCATCGTCAATAAGAAGGTGCAAGGTATACAGTAAACCTGAAGTGAAGCATCGGAATCTAAAACTGGACTCACAGTAGAAGTTCAAATCATAGAAAGTTAGAGACTCACTTCTGTTGTACTCAAGTCGGTATTCTGCCTTTGTATCAGATTCGGATGCAATTTCTGTGTTTCATCGTCAATAAGAAGGTCCAAGGGATACAGTAAACCTGAAGTGAAGCATCGGAATCTGAAACTGGATTCACAGGAGGGATTCAAATCATAGAAAGTGAGAGTGTCAGTCCTCTTTTACTTAAGTCGGCATTGTGTCTTTTGTATTAAATTCCAATGCAATTTCTATGTCTCATCGTCAATAAGAAGGTGCAAGGTTTACAGTAAATCAGAAGTGAAGCATCGGAATCTAAAACTGCATTTACAGGAGAGGTTCAAATCATAGAAGGTGAGAGTGTCAGTCCTCTTGTACTTAAGTCGGCATTGTGCCACATGTTTTAAATTCTGTGTTTCAACGTCAATAAGAAGGTCCAAGGAATACAGTAAACCTGAAGTGAAGCATCGGAATCTAGAACTGGACTCATGGGAGAGGTTCAAATCACAGAAAGTGAGAGTGTCAGTACTCTTGTAATGAAGTCGGCATTTTGCCGTTTGTATTAAATTTGGATGCAATTTCTGTGTTTCATCGTCAATTAGAAGGTCCAAGGGATACAGTAAACCTGAAGTGAAGCATCGGAATCTAAAACTGGACTCACAGGGGAGGGTGTCAGTCCTCTTGTACTTAATTCGCCATATTGCCTCTTGTATTAAATTCGGATGCAATTTCTGTGTTTCATCGTCAATAAGAAGGTGCAAGGGATACAGTAAACCTGAAGTGAAGCATCGGAATCTAAAACTGGACTCACAGGGGGGGTTCAAATCATAGAAAGTGAGTGTGTCAGTCCTCCTGTACTTAAGTCGGCATTGTGCCCTTTGAATTTAATTCCGATGCAATTTCAGTGTTTCACCGTCAATAAGAAGGTGCACGGTATACAGTAAACCTGAAGTGAAGCATCGGAATCTGAAACTGGACTCACTGGAGAGGTTCAAATCATAGAAAGTGAGAGTGTCAGCCCTCTTGTACTTAAGTCGGCATTGTGCCATTTGTATTAAATTCGGATGCAATTTCTATGTTTCATCGTCAATAAGAAGGTCCAAGGAATGCAGTAAACCTGAAGTGATGCATCGGAATCTAAAACTGGACTCACAGGAGAGGTTCAAATCATAGTTTGTGAGAGTGTCAGTCCTCTTGTACTTAAGTCGGCATTGTGCCTTTTGTCTTAAATTCCGATGCAATTTCTGTGTCTCATCGTTAATAAGAAGGTGCAAGGTATACAGTGAACATGAAGCGAAGCTTCGGAATCTAAAACTGGACCAACAGGGGAGGGTATCAGTCCTCTTGTTCTTAAGTCGCCATTGTGCCTTTTGTATTAAATTCGGATGCAATTTCTGTGTTTCATCGTCAATAAGAAGGTCCAAGGGATACAGTAAACCTGAAGTGAAGCATCGGAATCTGAAACTGGACTCACAGGAGGGATTCAAATCATAGAAAGTGAGAGTGTCAGTCCTCTTTTACTTAAGTCGGCATTGTGTCTTTTGTATTAAATTCCAATGCAATTTCTATGTCTCATCGTCAATAAGAAGGTGCAAGGTTTACAGTAAATCAGAAGTGAAGCATCGGAATCTAAAACTGCACTTACAGGAGAGGTTCAAATCATAGAAGGTGAGAGTGTCAGTCCTCTTGTACTTAAGTCGGCATTGTGCCACGTGTTTTAAATTCGGATGCAATTTCTGTGTTTCAACGTCAATAAGAAGGTCCAAGGAATACAGTAAACCTGAAGTGAAGCATCGGAACTTAGAACTGGACTCATGGGAGAGGTTCAAATCACAGAAAGTGAGAGTGTCAGTCCTCTTGTAATGAAGTCGGCATTTTGCCGTTTGTATTAAATTTGGATGCAATTTCTGTGTTTCATCGTCAATTAGAAGGTCCAAGGGATACAGTAAACCTGAAGTGAAGCATGGGAATCTAAAACTGGACTCACAGGGGAGGGTGTCAGTCCTCTTGTACTTAATTCGCCATATTGCCTCTTGTATTAAATTCGGATGCAATTTCTGTGTTTCATCGTCAATAAGAAGGTGCAAGGGATACAGTAAACCTGAAGTGAAGCATCGGAATCTAAAACTGGACTCACAGGGGGGGTTCAAATCATAGAAAGTGAGTGTGTCAGTCCTCCTGTACTTAAGTCGGCATTGTGCCCTTTGAATTTAATTCCGATGCAATTTCAGTGTTTCACCGTCAATAAGAAGGTGCACGGTATACAGTAAACCTGAAGTGAAGCATCGGAATCTGAAACTGGACTCACTGGAGAGGTTAAAATCATAGAAAGTGAGAGTGTCAGCCCTCTTGTACTTAAGTCGGCATTGTGCCATTTGTATTAAATTCGGATGCAATTTCTATGTTCCATCGTCAATAAGAAGGTCCAAGGAATGCAGTAAACCTGAAGTGAAGCATCGGAATCTAAAACTGGACTCACAGGAGAGGTTCAAATCATAGAAAGATATAGTGTCACTCCTCTTGTATCTAAGTCGGTATTGTGACTTTTGTATTAAATTCGGATGCAATTTCTGTGTTTCATCGTCAATAAGAAGGTCCAAGGGATACAGTAAACATGAAGTGAAGCATCGGAATCTAAAACTGGACTCACAGGACAGGTTCAAGTCATAGATAGTTAGAGTGTCAGTCCTCTTGTACTTAAGTCGGCATTGTGCCATTTGTATTAAATTCGGATGCAATTTCTGTGTTTCATCGTCAATAAGAAGGTCCAAGGGATACGGTAAACCTGAAGTGAAGTATCGGAATCCAAAACCGGACTCACAGAAGAGGTTCAAAACATAGAGAGTTAGAGCGTTAGCGTGTCAGTCCTCTTGTACTTAAGTCGGTATTGTGCCTTTTGTATTAAAGTCCGATGCAATTTCTTTGTTTCATCGTCAATAAGGAGGTCCAAGCGATACAGTAAACCTGAAGTGAAGCATCGGAATCTAAAACTGGACTCACAGGAGAAGTTCAAATCGTAGAAAGTGAGAGTGTCACACCTCTTGTACTTAAGTCGGTATTGTGCCTTTTGTCTTAAATTCCGATGCAATTTCTGTGTCTCATCGTCAATAAGAAGGTGCAAGGTATACAGTAAACCTGAAGTGAAGCATCGGAATCCAAAACTGGACTCACAGGAGAGGTTCAAATCATAGAATGAGAGAGGTCAGTCCTCTTGTACTTAAGTCGGCGTTGTGCCATTTGTATTACACTCGGATGCAATTTCTGTGTTTCATCGTCAATAAGAAGGTCCAAGGAATACAGTAAACCTGACGTGAGGCATCGGAATCTAAAACTAAACTCACAGGAGAGGTTCAAATCATAGAAAGTGAGAGTGTCAGTCCTCTTGTAATTAAGTCGGCATTATGCCATTTGTATATACTTCGGATTCAATTTCTGTTTTTCATCGTCAATAAGAAGGTCCAAGGGATACAGTAAGCCTGAAGTGAAGCATCGGAATCTAAAACTGGACTCACAGGAGGGGTTCAAATCATAGAAAGTGAGTGTGTCAGTCCTCCTGTACTTAAGTCGGCATTGTGCCTTTTGAATTTAATACCGATGCAATCTCTGAGTTTCATCGTCAATAAGACGGTGCAAGGTATACAGTAAACCTGAAGTGAAGCATCGGAATCTAAAACTGGACTCACAGGAGAGGTTCAAATCATAGAAAGTGAGAGTGTCAGTCCTCTTGTCCTTAAGTCGGCATTGTTCATTTTGGTTTGAATTCCGATGCAATATCTGTGTCCCATCGTCAATAAGAAGGTGCAAGGTATACAGTAAATGTGAAGAGAAGCATTGGAATCTAACACTGGACTCACAGGAGAGGTTCAAATCATAGAATGTGAGAGTGTCAGTCCTCTTGTACTTAAGTCGGCATTGTGCCTTTTGTCTTAAATTCCGATGTAATTTCTGTGTCTCATCGTCAATAAGAAGGTGCAAGGTATACAGTGAACGTGAAGTGAAGCATCGGAAACTAAAACTGGACTCACAGGGGTGGGGGTCAGTCCTGATGTACTTAAGTCGCCATTGTGCCTTTTGTATTAAATTCAGATGCAATTTCTGTGTTTCATCGTCAATAAGAAGGTCCAAGGGATACAGTAAACCTGAAGTGAAGCATCGTAATCCAAAACTGGACTCACAGGAGAGGTTCAAATCGTAGAAAGTGAGAGTGTCAGTCCTCTAGTACTTAAGTCGGCATTGTACCATTTTTATTAAATTCGGGAGCAATTTCTGCGTTTCATCGTCAATTAGAAGGTCCAAGGGATACAGTAAACCTGAAGTGAAGCATCGGAATCTAAAACTGGACTCACAGGAGCGGTTCAAATCATAGAAAGTTAGAGTGTCACTCCTCTTCTACTTAAGTCGGTATTGTGCCTTTTGTATTAAATTCCGATGCAATTTCTTTGTTTCTTCGTCAATAAGAAGGTCCAAGGGATACAGTAAACCTGAAGTGAAGCTTCGGAATCTAAAACTGGACTCACAGGAGAGGTTCAAATCATAGAAAGTGAGAGTGTCAGTCCTCTTGTCCTTAAGTCGGCATTGTGCCTTTTGGCTTAAATTCCGATGCAATTTCTGTGTCTCATCGTCAATAAGAAGGTGCAAGGTATACAGTAAACCTGAAGTGATGCATCGGAATCTAAAACTGGACTCACAGGAGAAGTTCAAATCATAGTTTGTGAGAGTGTCAGTCCTCTTGTACTTAAGTCGGCATTGTGCCTTTTGTCTTAAATTCCGATGCAATTTCTGTGTCTCATCGTTAATAAGAAGGTGCATGGTATACAGTGAACCTGAAGTGAAGCTTCGGAATCTAAAACTGGACCCACAGGGGAGGGTACCAGTCCTCTTGTACTTAAGTCGCCATTGTGCCATTTGTATTAAATTCGGATGCAATTTCTGTGTTTCATCGTCAATAAGAAGGACCATGGGATACAGAAAACCTTAAGTGAGCATCGGAATCTGAAACTGGACTCACTGGAGAGGTTCAAATCATAGAAAGTGAGAGTGTCAGCCCTCTTGTACTTAAGTCGGCATTGTGCCATTTGTATTAAATTCGGATGCAATTTCTATGTTTCATCGTCAATAAGAAGGTCCAAGGAATGCAGTAAACCAGAAGTGATGCATCGGAATCTAAAACTGGACTCACAGGAGAGGTTCAAATCATAGTTTGTGAGAGTGTCAGTCCTCTTGTACTTAAGTCGGCATTGTGCCTTTTGTCTTAAATTCCGATGCAATTTCTGTGTCTCATCGTTAATAAGAAGGTGCAAGGTATACAGTGAACCTGAAGCGAAGCTTCGGAATCAAAAACTGGACCAACAGGGGAGGGTATCAGTCCTCTTGTTCTTAAGTCACCATTGTGCCTTTGGTATTAAAATCGGATGCAATTTCTGTGTTTCATCGTCAATAAGAAGGTCCAAGGGATACAGTAAACCTGAAGTGAAGCATCGGAATCTGAAACTGGACTCACAGGAGGGATTCAAATCATAGAAAGTGAGAGTGTCAGTCCTCTTTTACTTAAGTCGGCATTGTGTCTTTTGTATTAAATTCCAATGCAATTTCTATGTCTCATCGTCAATAAGAAGGTGCAAGGTTTACAGTAAATCAGAAGTGAAGCATCGGAATCTAAAACTGCACTTACAGGAGAGGTTCAAATCATAGAAGGTGAGAGTGTCAGTCCTCTTGTACTTAAGTCGGCATTGTGCCACGTGTTTTAAATTCGGATGCAATTTCTGTGTTTCAACGTCAATAAGAAGGTCCAAGGAATACAGTAAACCTGAAGTGAAGCATCGGAACTTAGAACTGGACTCATGGGAGAGGTTCAAATCACAGAAAGTGAGAGTATCAGTCCTCTTGTAATAAAGTCGGCATTTTGCCGTTTGTATTAAATTTGGATGCAATTTCTGTGTTTCATCGTCAATAAGAAGGTGCAAGGGATACAGTAAACCTGAAGTGAAGCATCGGAATCTAAAACTGGACTCACAGGGGGGTTCAAATCATAGAAAGTGAGTGTGTCAGTCCTCCTGTACTTAAGTCGGCATTGTGCCCTTTGAATTTAATTCCGATGCAATTTCAGTGTTTCACCGTCAATAAGAAGGTGCACGGTATACAGTAAACCTGAAGTGAAGCATCGGAATCTGAAACTGGACTCACTGGAGAGGTTCAAATCATAGAAAGTGAGAGTGTCAGCCCTCTTGTACTTAAGTCGGCATTGTGCCATTTGTATTAAATTCGGATGCAATTTCTGTGTTTCATCGTCAATAAGAAGGTCCAAGGGATACGGTAAACCTGAAGTGAAGTATCGGAATCCAAAACTGGACTCACAGAAGAGGTTCAAAACATAGAGAGTTAGAGCGTTAGCGTGTCAGTCCTCTTGTACTTAAGTCGGTATTGTGCCTTTTGTATTAAAGTCCGATGCAATTTCTTTGTTTCATCGTCAATAAGAAGGTCCAAGCGATACAGTAAACCTGAAGTGAAGCATCGGAATCTAAAACTGGACTCACAGGAGAAGTTCAAATCGTAGAAAGTGAGAGTGTCACACCTCTTGTACTTAAGTCGGTATTGTGCCTTTTGTCTTAAATTCCGATGCAATTTCTGTGTCTCATCGTCAATAAGAAGGTGCAAGGTTTACAGTAAACCTGAAGTGAAGCATCGGAATCCAAAACTGGACTCACAGGAGAGGTTCAAATCATAGAATGAGAGGGGTCAGTCCTCTTGTACTTAAGTCGGCGTTGTGCCATTTGTATTACACTCGGATGCAATTTCTGTGTTTCATCGTCAATAAGAAGGTCCAAGGAATACAGTAAACCTGACGTGAGGCATCGGAATCTAAAACTAAACTCACAGGAGAGGTTCAAATCATAGAAAGTGAGAGTGTCAGTCCTCTTGTAATTAAGTCTGCATTATGCCATTTGTATATACTTCGGATTCAATTTCTGTTTTTCATCCTCAATAAGAAGGTCCAAGGGATACAGTAAGCCTGAAGTGAAGCATCGGAATCTAAAACTGGACTCACAGGAGGGGTTCAAATCATAGAAAGTGAGTGTGTCAGTCCTCCTGTACTTAAGTCGGCATTGTGCCTTTTGAATTTAATACCGATGCAATCTCTGTGTTTCATCGTCAATAAGACGGTGCAAGGTATACAGTAAACCTGAAGTGAAGCATCGGAATCTAAAACTGGACTCACAGGAGAGGTTCAAATCATAGAAAGTGAGAGTGTCAGTCCTCTTGTCCTTAAGTCGGCATTGTTCATTTTGGTTTGAATTCCGATGCAATATCTGTGTCCCATCGTCAATAAGAAGGTGCAAGGTATACGGTAAATGTGAAGAGAAGCATTGGAATCTAACACTGGACTCACAGGAGAGGTTCAAATCATAGAATGTGAGAGTGTCCGTCCTCTTGTACTTAAGTCGGCATTGTGCCTTTTGTCTTAAATTCCGATGTAATTTCTGTGTCTCATCGTCAATAAGAAGGTGCAAGGTATACAGTGAACGTGAAGTGAAGCATCGGAAACTAAAACTGGACTCACAGGGGTGGGGGTCAGTCCTGATGTACTTAAGTCGCCATTGTGCCTTTTGTACTAAATTCGGATGCAATTTCTGTGTTTCATCGTCAATAAGAAGGTCCAAGGGATACAGTAAACCTGAAGTGAAGCATCGGCATCCAAAACTGGACTCACAGGAGAGGTTCAAATCGTAGAAAGTGAGAGTGTCAGTCCTCTAGTACTTAAGTCGGCATTGTACCATTTTTATTAAATTCGGGAGCAATTTCTGCGTTTCATCGTCAATAAGAAGGTCCAAGGGATACAGTAAACCTGAAGTGAAGCATCGGAATCTAAAACTGGACTCACAGGAGCGGTTCAAGTCATAGAAAGTTAGAGTGTCACTCCTCTTCTACTTAAGTCGGTATTGTGCCTTTTGTATTAAATTCCGATGCAATTTCTGTGTTTCTTCGTCAATAAGAAGGTCCAAGGGATACAGTAAACCTGAAGTGAAGCTTCGGAATCTAAAACTGGACTCACAGGAGAGGTTCAAATCATAGAAAGTGAGAGTGTCAGTCCTCTTGTCCTTAAGTCGGCATTGTGCCTTTTGGCTTAAATTCCGATGCAATTTCTGTGTCTCATCGTCAATAAGAAGGTGCAAGGTATACAGTAAACCTGAAGTGATGCATCGGAATCTAAAACTGGACTCACAGGAGAAGTTCAAATCATAGTTTGTGAGAGTGTCAGTCCTCTTGTACTTAAGTCGGCATTGTGCCTTTTGTCTTAAATTCCGATGCAATTTCTGTGTCTCATCGTTAATAAGAAGGTGCACGGTATACAGTGAACCTGAAGTGAAGCTTCGGAATCTAAAACTGGACCCACAGGGGAGGGTACCAGTCCTCTTGTACTTAAGTCGCCATTGTGCCTTTTGTATTAAATTCGGATGCAATTTCTGTGTTTCATCGTCAATAAGAAGGACCATGGGATACAGAAAACCTTAAGTGAGCATCGGAATCTGAAACTGGACTCACAGGAGGGATTCAAATCATAGAAAGTGAGAGTGTCAGTCCTCTTTTACTTAAGTTGGCATTGTGCCTTTTGCATTAAATTCCGATGAAATTTCTGTGTCTCATCGTCAATAAGATGGTGCAAGGTATACAGTAAACCAGAAGTGAAGCATCGGAATCTAAAACTGGACTCACAGGAGAGGTTCAACTCATAGAAGGTGAGAGTGTCAGTCCTCTTTTACTTAAGACGGCATTGTGCCATTTGTATTAAATTCGGATGCAATTTCTGTGTTTCATCGTCAATAAGATGGTCCAATGGATGGAGAAAGCCTGAAGCGATGCGTCGGAATCTAAAACTGGAATAACAGGAGAGGTTCAAATCATAGAAAGTTAGAGTGTCAGTCCTCTTGTAATTAAGTCGGCATTATGCCATTTGCATTAAATTCGGATGCAATTTCTGTGTTTCATCGTCAATAAGAAGGTGCAAGGTATACAGTAAACCTGAAGTGAAGCATCGGAATCTAAAACTGGACTCACAGGAGAAGTTCAAATCATAGAAAGTTAGAGACCCACTTCTGTTGTACTCAAGTCGGTATTGTGCATCTGTATCAAATTCGGATGCAATTTCTGTGTTTCTTCGTCATTAAGAAGGTGCAAGGTATACAGTAAACCTGAAGTGAAGCATCGGAATCTAAAACTGGACTCACAGGTGCGGTTCAAATCATAGAAAGTGAGAGTGTCAGTCCTCTTGTACTTAAGTCGGCATTGTGCCATTTCTATTAAATTTGGATGCAAATTCTGTGTTTCATCGTCAATAAGAAGGTCCAAGGGATACAGTAAACCGGAAGTCAAGCATCGGAATCCTGAACAGGACTCACAGGAGAGGTTCAAATCATAGATAGTTAGAGCGTTAGAGTGTCAGTCCTCTTGTACGTATGTCGGAATTGTGCCTTTTGTATTAAATTCGGACGCAATTTCTGTGTTTCATCGTCAATATGAAGGTGCAAGGTATACAGTAAACCTGAAGTGAAGCATCGGAATCTAAAACTGGACTCACAGGAGAGGTTCAAATCATAGAAAGTAAGAGTGTCAGTCCTCTAGTACTTAAGTCGGCATTGTGCCATTTGTATTAAATTCGGATGCAATTTCTGTGTTTCATCGTCAATAAGAAGGTCCAAGGGATACAGTAAACCTGAAGTGAAGCATCGGAATCCTAAACTGGACTCACAGGAGAGGTTCAAATCATTGATGGTTAGAGCGTTAGAGTGTCAGTCCTCTTGTAGTTAAGTCGGCATTGTGCCTTTTGTATTAAATTCGGATGCAATTTCTGTGTTTCATCGTCAATATGAAGGTGCAAGGTATACAGTAAAACTGAAGTGAAGCATCGGAATCAAAAACTGTACTCACAGGAGAGGTTCAAATCATAGAAAGTGAGAGTGTCAATCCTCTAGTACTTAAGTCGGCATTGTGCCATTTGTATTAAATTCGGATGCAATTTCTGTGTTTCATCGTCAATAAGAAGGTCCAAGGGATACGGTAAACCTGAAGTGAAGCATCGGAATCCAAAACTGGACTCACAGAAGAGGTTCAAAACATAGAGAGTTAGAGCGTTAGCGTGTCAGTCCTCTTGTACTTAAGTCGGTATTGTGCCTTTTGTATTATATTCCGATGCAATTTCTTTGTTTCATCGTCAAAAGGAAGGTCCAAGCGATACAGTAAACCTGAAGTGAAGCATCGGAATCTAAAACTGGACTCACAGGTGAGGTTCAAATCATAGAAAGTGAGAGTGTCAGTCCTCTTGTACTTAAGTCGGCATTGTGCCTTTTGTATTAAATTCCGATGCAATTTCTGTGTCTCATCGTCAATAAGAAGGTGCAAGGTATACAGTAAACCTGAAGTGAAGCATCGGAATCTAAAACTGGACTCACTGGAGAGGTTCAAATCATAGAAAGTGAGTGTGTCAGTCCTCTTGTACTTAAGTCGGCATTGTGATATTTGTATTAAATTTTGATGCAATTTCTGTGTTTCATCGTCAATAAGAAGGTCCAAGGGATACAGTAAACCGGAAGTGAAGCATCGGAATCCTAAACTGGACTCACAGGAGAGGTTCAAATCATAGAGAGTTAGAGCGTTAGAGTGTCAGTCCTCTTGTACTTAAGTCGGCATTGTGCCTTTTGTATTAAATTCGGATGCAATTTCTGTGTTTCATCGTCAATATGAAGGTGCAAGGTATACAGTAAACCTGAAGTGAAGCATCGGAATCTAAAACTGGACTCACAGGAGAGGTTCAAATCATAGAAAGTAAGAGTGTCAGTCCTCTAGTACTTAAGTCGACATTGTGCCATTTGTATTAAATTCGGATGCAATTCCTGTGTTTCATCGTCAATAAGAAGGTCCAAGGGATACAGTAAACCTGAAGTGAAGCATCGGAATCCTAAACTGGACTCACAGGAGAGGTTCAAATCATAGAGGGTTAGAGCGTTAGAGTGTCATTCCTCTTGCACTTAAGTCGGCATTGTGCCTTTTGTATTAAATTCGCATGCAATTTCTGCGTTCCATCGTCATTATGAAGGTGCAAGGTATACAGTAAAACTGAAGTGAAGCATCGCAATCAAAAACTGGACTCACAGGAAAGGTTCAAATCATAGGAAGTGAGAGTGTCAATCCTCTAGTACTTAAGTCGGCATTGTGCCATTTGTATGAACTTCGGATGCAATTTCTGTGTTTCATCGTCAATAAGAAGGTCCAAGGTATACAGTAAACCTGAAGTGAAACATTGGATTCTAAAACTGGACTCGCAGGAGAGGTTCAAATCATAGAATGTTAGAGTGTCAGTCCTCTTGCACTTAAGTCGGCATTGTGCCTTTTGAATTTAATTCCGATGCAATTTCTGAGTTCCATCGTCAATAAGAAGGTGCATGGTATACAGTAAACATGAAGTGAAGCATCGGAATCTAAAACTGGGCTCACAGGAGAGGTTCAGATCATAGAAAGTGAGAGTGTCAGTCCACTTGTACCTAAGTCGGTATTGTGCCATTTGTATTAAATTGGGAAGCAATTTCTGTGTTTCATCTTCAATAAGAAGGTCCAAGGGATACAGTAAACCTGAAGTGAAGCATCGGAATCTAAAACTGGACCCACAGGAGAGGTTCAAATCATAGATAGTTAGAGTCTCAGTCCTCTTGTACTTAAGTCGGCATTGTGCCATTTGTATTAAATTCCGATGCAATTTCTTTGTTTCATCGTCAATAAGAAGGTCCAAGGGATACAGTAAACCTGAAGTGAAGCATCGGAATCTAAAACTGGGCTCACAGGAGAGGTTCAGATCATAGAAAGTGAGAGTGTCAGTCCACTTGTACCTAAGTCGGTATTGTGCCATTTGTATTAAATTGGGAAGCAATTTCTGTGTTTCATCTTCAATAAGAAGGTCCAAGGGATACAGTAAACCTGAAGTGAAGCATCGGAATCTAAAACTGGACTCACAGGAGAAGTTCAAATCGTAGAAAGTGAGAGTGTCAGTCCTCTTGTACTTAAGTCGGCATTGTGCCATTTGTATTACACTCGGATGCAATTTCTGTGTTTCATCGTCAATAAGAAGGTCCAAGGAATACAGTAAACCTGACGTGAAGCATCGGAATCTAAAACTGGTCTCACAGGAGAGGTTCAAATCATAGACAGTGAGAGTGTCAGTCCTCTTGTAATTAAGTCGGCATTATGCCATTTGTATTTACTTCGGATTCAATTTCTGTGTTTCATCGTCAATAAGAAGGTCCAAGGGATACAGTAAACCTGAAGTGAAGCATCGGAATCTGAAACTGGACTCAAAGGAGGGGTTCAAATCATAGAAAGTGAGAGTGTCAGTCCTCTTGCACTTAAGACGCCGTTGTGCCATTTGTATTAAATTCGGATGCAATTTCTGTGTTTCATCGTCAATAAGAAGGTCCAATGGATACAGAAAACCTGTAGTGAAGCATCGGAATCTAAAACTGAACTTACAAGAGGGGTTCAAATCATAGAAAGCGAGAGTGTCAGTCCTCTTGTACTTAAGTCGCCATTGTGCCATTTGTATTACACTCGGATGCAATTTCTGTGTTTCATCGTCAATAAGAAGGTGAAAGGTATACAGTAAATGTGAAGTGAAGCATCGGAATCTAACACTGGACTCACAGGAGAGGTTCAAATCATAGAATGTGAGAGTGTCAGTCCTCTTGTACTTAAGTCGGCATTGTGCCTTTTGTCTTAAATTCCGATGTAATTTCTGTGTCTCATCGTCAATAAGAAGGTGCAAGGTATACAGTGAACGTGAAGTGAAGCATCGGAAACTAAAACTGGACTCACAGGGGTGGGGGTCAGTCCTGATATACTTAAGTCGCCATTGTGCCTTTTGTATTAAATTCGGATGCAATTTCTGTGTTTCATCGTCAATAAGAAGGTCCAAGGGATACAGTAAACCTGAAGTGAAACATCGGAATCCAAAACTGGACTCACAGGAGAGGTTCAAATCGTAGAAAGTGAGAGTGTCAGTCCTCTAGTACTTAAGTCGGCATTGTACCATTTTTATTAAATTCGGGAGCAATTTCTGCGTTTCATCGTCAATAAGAAGGTCCAAGGGATACAGTAAACCTGAAGTGAAGCATCGGAATCTAAAACTGGACTCTCAGGAGCGGTTCAAATCATAGAAAGTTAGAGTGTCACTCCTCTTCTACTTAAGTCGGTATTGTGCCTTTTGTATTAAATTCCGATGCAATTTCTGTGTTTCTTCGTCAATAAGAAGGTCCAAGGGATACAGTAAACCTGAAGTGAAGCTTCAGAATCTAAAACTGGACTCACAGGAGAGGTTCAAATCATAGAATGTGAGAGTGTCAGTCCTCTTGTACTTAAGTCGGCATTGTGCCTTTTGAATTTAATTCCGATGCAATTTCTGTGTTTCATCGTCAATAAGAAGGACCAAGGAATACAGTAAACCTGAAGTGAAGCATCGGAATCTAAAACTGGACTCACAGGAGAGGTTCAAATCATAGTTTGTGAGAGTGTCAGTCCTCTTGTACTTAAGTCGGCATTGTGCCTTTTGTCTTAAATTCCGATGCAATTTCTGTGTCTAATCGTTAATAAGAAGGTGCAAGGTATACAGTGAACCTGAAGTGAAGCTTCGGAATCTAAAACTGGACCCACAGGGGAGGGTATCAGTCCTCTTGTACTTAAGTCGCCATTGTGCCTTTTGTATTAAATTCGGATGCAATTTCTGTGTTTCTTCGTCATTAAGAAGGTGCAAGGTATACAGTAAACCTGAAGTGAAGCATCGGAATCTAAAACTGGACTCACAGGTGCGGTTCAAATCATAGAAAGTGAGAGTGTCAGTCCTCTTGTACTTAAGTCGGCATTGTGCCATTTCTATTAAATTTGGATGCAAATTCTGTGTTTCATCGTCAATAAGAAGGTCCAAGGGATACAGTAAACCGGAAGTCAAGCATCGGAATCCTGAACAGGACTCACAGGAGAGGTTCAAATCATAGATAGTTAGAGCGTTAGAGTGTCAGTCCTCTTGTACGTATGTCGGAATTGTGCCTTTTGTATTAAATTCGGACGCAATTTCTGTGTTTCATCGTCAATATGAAGGTGCAAGGTATACAGTAAACCTGAAGTGAAGCATCGGAATCTAAAACTGGACTCACAGGAGAGGTTCAAATCATAGAAAGTAAGAGTGTCAGTCCTCTAGTACTTAAGTCGGCATTGTGCCATTTGTATTAAATTCGGATGCAATTTCTGTGTTTCATCGTCAATAAGAAGGTCCAAGGGATACAGTAAACCTGAAGTGAAGCATCGGAATCCTAAACTGGACTCACAGGAGAGGTTCAAATCATTGATGGTTAGAGCGTTAGAGTGTCAGTCCTCTTGTAGTTAAGTCGGCATTGTGCCTTTTGTATTAAATTCGGATGCAATTTCTGTGTTTCATCGTCAATATGAAGGTGCAAGGTATACAGTAAAACTGAAGTGAAGCATCGGAATCAAAAACTGTACTCACAGGAGAGGTTCAAATCATAGAAAGTGAGAGTGTCAATCCTCTAGTACTTAAGTCGGCATTGTGCCATTTGTATTAAATTCGGATGCAATTTCTGTGTTTCATCGTCAATAAGAAGGTCCAAGGGATACGGTAAACCTGAAGTGAAGCATCGGAATCCAAAACTGGACTCACAGAAGAGGTTCAAAACATAGAGAGTTAGAGCGTTAGCGTGTCAGTCCTCTTGTACTTAAGTCGGTATTGTGCCTTTTGTATTATATTCCGATGCAATTTCTTTGTTTCATCGTCAAAAGGAAGGTCCAAGCGATACAGTAAACCTGAAGTGAAGCATCGGAATCTAAAACTGGACTCACAGGTGAGGTTCAAATCATAGAAAGTGAGAGTGTCAGTCCTCTTGTACTTAAGTCGGCATTGTGCCTTTTGTATTAAATTCCGATGCAATTTCTGTGTCTCATCGTCAATAAGAAGGTGCAAGGTATACAGTAAACCTGAAGTGAAGCATCGGAATCTAAAACTGGACTCACTGGAGAGGTTCAAATCATAGAAAGTGAGTGTGTCAGTCCTCTTGTACTTAAGTCGGCATTGTGATATTTGTATTAAATTTTGATGCAATTTCTGTGTTTCATCGTCAATAAGAAGGTCCAAGGGATACAGTAAACCGGAAGTGAAGCATCGGAATCCTAAACTGGACTCACAGGAGAGGTTCAAATCATAGAGAGTTAGAGCGTTAGAGTGTCAGTCCTCTTGTACTTAAGTCGGCATTGTGCCTTTTGTATTAAATTCGGATGCAATTTCTGTGTTTCATCGTCAATATGAAGGTGCAAGGTATACAGTAAACCTGAAGTGAAGCATCGGAATCTAAAACTGGACTCACAGGAGAGGTTCAAATCATAGAAAGTAAGAGTGTCAGTCCTCTAGTACTTAAGTCGACATTGTGCCATTTGTATTAAATTCGGATGCAATTCCTGTGTTTCATCGTCAATAAGAAGGTCCAAGGGATACAGTAAACCTGAAGTGAAGCATCGGAATCCTAAACTGGACTCACAGGAGAGGTTCAAATCATAGAGGGTTAGAGCGTTAGAGTGTCATTCCTCTTGCACTTAAGTCGGCATTGTGCCTTTTGTATTAAATTCGCATGCAATTTCTGCGTTCCATCGTCATTATGAAGGTGCAAGGTATACAGTAAAACTGAAGTGAAGCATCGCAATCAAAAACTGGACTCACAGGAAAGGTTCAAATCATAGGAAGTGAGAGTGTCAATCCTCTAGTACTTAAGTCGGCATTGTGCCATTTGTATGAACTTCGGATGCAATTTCTGTGTTTCATCGTCAATAAGAAGGTCCAAGGTATACAGTAAACCTGAAGTGAAACATTGGATTCTAAAACTGGACTCGCAGGAGAGGTTCAAATCATAGAATGTTAGAGTGTCAGTCCTCTTGCACTTAAGTCGGCATTGTGCCTTTTGAATTTAATTCCGATGCAATTTCTGAGTTCCATCGTCAATAAGAAGGTGCATGGTATACAGTAAACATGAAGTGAAGCATCGGAATCTAAAACTGGGCTCACAGGAGAGGTTCAGATCATAGAAAGTGAGAGTGTCAGTCCACTTGTACCTAAGTCGGTATTGTGCCATTTGTATTAAATTGGGAAGCAATTTCTGTGTTTCATCTTCAATAAGAAGGTCCAAGGGATACAGTAAACCTGAAGTGAAGCATCGGAATCTAAAACTGGACCCACAGGAGAGGTTCAAATCATAGATAGTTAGAGTCTCAGTCCTCTTGTACTTAAGTCGGCATTGTGCCATTTGTATTAAATTCCGATGCAATTTCTTTGTTTCATCGTCAATAAGAAGGTCCAAGGGATACAGTAAACCTGAAGTGAAGCATCGGAATCTAAAACTGGGCTCACAGGAGAGGTTCAGATCATAGAAAGTGAGAGTGTCAGTCCACTTGTACCTAAGTCGGTATTGTGCCATTTGTATTAAATTGGGAAGCAATTTCTGTGTTTCATCTTCAATAAGAAGGTCCAAGGGATACAGTAAACCTGAAGTGAAGCATCGGAATCTAAAACTGGACTCACAGGAGAAGTTCAAATCGTAGAAAGTGAGAGTGTCAGTCCTCTTGTACTTAAGTCGGCATTGTGCCATTTGTATTACACTCGGATGCAATTTCTGTGTTTCATCGTCAATAAGAAGGTCCAAGGAATACAGTAAACCTGACGTGAAGCATCGGAATCTAAAACTGGTCTCACAGGAGAGGTTCAAATCATAGACAGTGAGAGTGTCAGTCCTCTTGTAATTAAGTCGGCATTATGCCATTTGTATTTACTTCGGATTCAATTTCTGTGTTTCATCGTCAATAAGAAGGTCCAAGGGATACAGTAAACCTGAAGTGAAGCATCGGAATCTGAAACTGGACTCAAAGGAGGGGTTCAAATCATAGAAAGTGAGAGTGTCAGTCCTCTTGCACTTAAGACGCCGTTGTGCCATTTGTATTAAATTCGGATGCAATTTCTGTGTTTCATCGTCAATAAGAAGGTCCAATGGATACAGAAAACCTGTAGTGAAGCATCGGAATCTAAAACTGAACTTACAAGAGGGGTTCAAATCATAGAAAGCGAGAGTGTCAGTCCTCTTGTACTTAAGTCGCCATTGTGCCATTTGTATTACACTCGGATGCAATTTCTGTGTTTCATCGTCAATAAGAAGGTGAAAGGTATACAGTAAATGTGAAGTGAAGCATCGGAATCTAACACTGGACTCACAGGAGAGGTTCAAATCATAGAATGTGAGAGTGTCAGTCCTCTTGTACTTAAGTCGGCATTGTGCCTTTTGTCTTAAATTCCGATGTAATTTCTGTGTCTCATCGTCAATAAGAAGGTGCAAGGTATACAGTGAACGTGAAGTGAAGCATCGGAAACTAAAACTGGACTCACAGGGGTGGGGGTCAGTCCTGATATACTTAAGTCGCCATTGTGCCTTTTGTATTAAATTCGGATGCAATTTCTGTGTTTCATCGTCAATAAGAAGGTCCAAGGGATACAGTAAACCTGAAGTGAAACATCGGAATCCAAAACTGGACTCACAGGAGAGGTTCAAATCGTAGAAAGTGAGAGTGTCAGTCCTCTAGTACTTAAGTCGGCATTGTACCATTTTTATTAAATTCGGGAGCAATTTCTGCGTTTCATCGTCAATAAGAAGGTCCAAGGGATACAGTAAACCTGAAGTGAAGCATCGGAATCTAAAACTGGACTCTCAGGAGCGGTTCAAATCATAGAAAGTTAGAGTGTCACTCCTCTTCTACTTAAGTCGGTATTGTGCCTTTTGTATTAAATTCCGATGCAATTTCTGTGTTTCTTCGTCAATAAGAAGGTCCAAGGGATACAGTAAACCTGAAGTGAAGCTTCAGAATCTAAAACTGGACTCACAGGAGAGGTTCAAATCATAGAATGTGAGAGTGTCAGTCCTCTTGTACTTAAGTCGGCATTGTGCCTTTTGAATTTAATTCCGATGCAATTTCTGTGTTTCATCGTCAATAAGAAGGACCAAGGAATACAGTAAACCTGAAGTGAAGCATCGGAATCTAAAACTGGACTCACAGGAGAGGTTCAAATCATAGTTTGTGAGAGTGTCAGTCCTCTTGTACTTAAGTCGGCATTGTGCCTTTTGTCTTAAATTCCGATGCAATTTCTGTGTCTAATCGTTAATAAGAAGGTGCAAGGTATACAGTGAACCTGAAGTGAAGCTTCGGAATCTAAAACTGGACCCACAGGGGAGGGTATCAGTCCTCTTGTACTTAAGTCGCCATTGTGCCTTTTGTATTAAATTCGGATGCAATTTCTGTGTTTCATCGTCAATAAGAAGGACCATGGGATACAGAAAACCTGAAGTGAGCATCGGAATCTGAAACTGGACTCACAGGAGGGATTCAAATCATAGAAAGTGAGAGTGTCAGTCCTCTTTTACTTAAGTCGGCATTGTGCCTTTTGCATTAAATTCCGATGTAATTTCTGTGTCTCATCGTCAATAAGAAGGTGCAAGGTATACAGTAAACCAGAAGTGAAGCATCGGAATCTAAAACTGGACTCACAGGAGAGGTTCAACTCATAGAAGGTGAGAGTGTCAGTCCTCTTTTACTTAAGACGGCATTGTGCCATTTGTATTAAATTCGGATGCAATTTCTGTGTTTCATCGTCAATAAGATGGTCCAATGGATGCAGAAAGCCTGAAGCGATGCGTCGGAATCTAAAACTGGACTAACAGGAGAGGTTCAAATCATAGAAAGTTAGAGTGTCAGTCCTCTTGTAATTAAGTCAGCATTATGCTATTTGCATTAAATTCGGATGCAATTTCTGTGTTTCATCGTCAATAAGAAGGTGCAAGGTATACAGTAAACATGAAGTGAAGCATCGGAATCTAAAACTGGACTCACAGGAGAAGTTCAAATCATAGAAAGTTAGAGACTCACTTCTGTTGTACTCAAGTCGGTATTGTGCTTTTGTATCAAATTCGGATGCAATTTCTGTGTTTCTTCGTTATTAAGAAGGTGCAAGGTATACAGTAAACCTGAAGTGAAGCATCGGAATCTAAAACTGGACTCACAGGTGAGGTTCAAATCATAGAAAGTGAGAGTGTCAGTCCTCTTGTACTTAAGTCGGCATTGTGCCATTTCTATTAAATTTGTATGCAAATTCTGTGTTTCATCGTCAATAAGAAGGTCCAAGGGATACAGTAAACCGGAAGTCAAGCATCGGAATCCTAAACAGGACTCACAGGAGAGGTTCAAATCATAGATAGTTAGAGCGTTAGAGTGTCAGTCCTCTTGTACATATGTCGGAATTGTGCCTTTTGTATTACATTCGGACGCAATTTCTGTGTTTCATCGTCAATATGAAGGTGCAAGGTATACAGTAAACCTGAAGTGAAGCATCGGAATCTAAAACTGGACTCACAGGAGAGGTTCAAATCATAGAAAGTAATAGTGTCAGTCCTCTAGTACTTAAGTCGGCATTGTGCCATTTGTATTAAATTCGGATGCAATTTCTGTGTTTCATCGTCAATAAGAAGGTCCAAGGGATACAGTAAACCTGAAGTGAAGCATCGGATTCCTAAACTGGACTCACAGGAGAGGTTCAAATCATAGAGGGTTAGAGCGTTAGAGTGTCAGTCCTCTTGTAGTTAAGTCGGCATTGTGCCTTTTGTATTAAATTCGGATGCAATTTCTGTGTTTCATCGTCAATATGAAGGTGCAAGGTATACAGTAAAACTGAAGTGAAGCATCGGAATCAAAAACTGTACTCACAGGAGAGGTTCAAATCATAGAAAGTGAGAGTGTCAATCCTCTAGTACTTAAGTCGGCATTGTGCCATTTGTATTAAATTCGGATGCAATTTCTGTGTTTCATCGTCAATAAGAAGGTCCAAGGGATACGGTAAACCTGAAGTGAAGCATCGGAATCCAAAACTGGACTCACAGAAGAGGTTCAAAACATAGAGAGTTAGAGCGTTAGCGTGTCAGTCCTCTTGTACTTAAGTCGGTATTGTGCCTTTTGTATTATATTCCGATGCAATTTCTTTGTTTCTTCGTCAATAGGAAGGTCCAAGCGATACAGTAAACCTGAAGTGAAGCATCGGAATCTAAAACTGGACTCACAGGTGAGGTTCAAATCATAGAAAGTGAGAGTGTCAGTCCCCTTGTACTGAAGTCGGCATTGTGCCTTTTGTATTAAATTCCGATGCAATTTCTGTGTCTCATCGTCAATAAGAATGTGCAAGGTATACAGTAAACCTGAAGTGAAGCATCGGATTCTAAAACTGGACTCACTGGAGAGGTTCAAATCATAGAAAGTGAGTGTGTCAGTCCTCTTGTACTTAAGTCGGCATTGTGACATTTGTATTAAATTTTGATGCAATTTCTGTGTTTCATCGTCAATAAGAAGGTCCAAGGGATACAGTAAACCGGAAGTGAAGCATCGGAATCCTAAACTGGACTCACAGGAGAGGTTCAAATCATAGAGAGTTAGAGCGTTAGAGTGTCAGTCCTCTTGTACTTAAGTCGGCATTGTGCCTTTTGTATTAAATTCGGATGCAATTTCTGTGTTTCATCGTCAATATGAAGGTGCAAGGTATACAGTAAACCTGAAGTGAAGCATCGGAATCTAAAACTGGACTCACAGAAGAGGTTCAAATCATAGAAAGTAAGAGTGTCAGTCCTCTAGTACTTAAGTCGACATTGTGCCATTTGTATTAAATTCGGATGCAATTTCTGTGTTTCATCGTCAATAAGAAGGTCCAAGGGATACAGTAAACCCGAAGTGAAGCATCGGAATCCTAAACTGGACTCACAGGAGAGGTTCAAATCATAGAGGGTTAGAGCGTTAGAGTGTCAGTCCTCTTGTACTTAAGTCGGCATTGTGCCTTTTGTATTAAATTCGCATGCAATTTCTGCGTTCCATCGTCATTATGAAGGTGCAAGGTATACAGTAAAACTGAAGTGAAGCATCGCAATCAAAAACTGGACTCACAGGAGAGGTTCAAATCATAGGAAGTGAGAGTGTCAATCCTCTAGTACTTAAGTCGGCATTGTGCCATTTGTATTAACTTCGGATGCAATTTCTGTGTTTCATCGTCAATAAGAAGGTCCAAGGTATACAGTAAACCTGAAGTGAAGCATTGAATTCTAAAACTGGACTCACAGGAGAGGTTCAAATCATAGAATGTTAGAGTGTCAGTCCTCTTGTACTTAAGTCGGCATTGTGCCTTTTGAATTTAATTCCGATGCAATTTCTGAGTTCCATCGTCAATAAGAAGGTGCATGGTATACAGTAAACATGAAGTGAAGCATCGGAATCAAAAACTGGGCTCACAGGAGAGGTTCAGATCATAGAAAGTGAGAGTGTCAGTCCACTTGTACCTAAGTCGGTATTGTGCCATTTGTATTAAATTGGGAAGCAATATCTGTGTTTCATCTTCAATAAGAAGGTCCAAGGGATACAGTAAACCTGAAGTGAAGCATCGGAATCTAAAACTGGACCCACAGGAGAGGTTCAAATCATAGATAGTTAGAGTCTCAGTCCTCTTGTACTTAAGTCGGCATTGTGCCATTTGTATTAAATTCGGATGCAATTTCTGTGTCTCATCGTCAATACGAAGGTCCAAGAGATACGGTAAACCTGAAGTGAAGCATCGGAATCCAAAACTGGACTCACAGAAGAGGTTCAAAACATAGAGAGTTAGAGCGTTAGCGTGTCAGTCCTCTTGTACTTAAGTCGGTATTGTGCCTTTTGTATTAAATTCCGATTCAATTTCTTTGTTTCATCGTCAATAAGAAGGTCCAAGGGATACAGTAAACCTGAAGTGAAGCATCGGAATCTAAAACTGGGCTCACAGGAGAGGTTCAGATCATAGAAAGTGAGAGTGTCAGTCCACTTGTACCTAAGTCGGTATTGTGCCATTTGTATTAAATTGGGAAGCAATTTCTGTGTTTCATCTTCAATAAGAAGGTCCAAGGGATACAGTAAACCTGAAGTGAAGCATCGGAATCTAATACTGGACTCACAGGAGAAGTTCAAATCGTAGAAAGTGAGAGTGTCATTCCTCTTGTACTTAAGTCGGTATTGTGCCTTTTGTCTTAAATTCCGATGCAATTTCTGTGTCTCATCGTCAATATGAAGGTGCAAGGTATACAGTAAACCTGAAGTGAAGCATCGGAATCCAAAACTGGACTCACAGGAGAGGTTCAAATCATAGAATGAGAGAGTGTCAGTCCTCTTGTACTTAAGTCGGCATTGTGCCATTTGTATTACACTCGGATGCAATTTCTGTGTTTCATCGTCAATAAGAAGGTCCAAGGAATACAGTAAACCTGACGTGAAGCATCGGAATCTAATACTGGTCTCACAGGAGAGGTTCAAATCATAGAAAGTGAGAGTGTCAGTCCTCTTGTAATTAAGTCGGCATTATGCCATTTGTATATACTTCGGATTCAATTTCTGTGTTTCATCGTCAATAAGAAGGTCCAAGGGATACAGTAAACCTGAAGTGAAGCATCGGAATCTAAAACGGGACTCAAAGGAGGGGTTCAAATCATAGAAAGTGAGAGTGTCAGTCCTCTTGCACTTAAGACGCCATTGTGCCATTTGTATTAAATTCGGATGCAATTTCTGTGTTTCATCGTCAATAAGAAGGTCCAATGGATACAGAAAACCTGTAGTGAAGCATCGGAATCTAAAACTGGACTTACAGGAGGGGTTCAAATCATAGAAAGCGAGAGTGTCAGTCCTCTTGTACTTAAGACGGCATTGTGCCATTTGTATTAAATTCGGATGCAATTTCTGTGTCCCATCGTCAATAAGAAGGTGCAAGGTATACAGTAAATGTGAAGTGAAGCATCGGAATCTAACACTGGACTCACAGGAGAGGTTCAAATCATAGAATGTGAGAGTGTCAGTCCTCTTGTACTTAAGTCGGTATTGTGCCTTTTGTATTAAAATCCGATGCAATTTCTGTGTTTCATCGTCAATAAGAAGGTCCTAGGGATACAGTAAACCTGAAGTGAAGCTTCGGAATCTAAAACTGGACTCACAGGAGAGGTTCAAATCATAGAATGTGAGAGTGTCAGTCCTCTTGTACTTAAGTCGGCATTGTGCCTTTTGAATTTAATTCCGATGCAATTTCTGTGTTTCATCGTCAATAAGAAGGACCAAGGAATACAGTAAACCTGAAGTGAAGCATCGGAATCTAAAACTGGACTCACAGGAGAGGTTCAAATCATAGAAAGTGAGAGTGTCAGTCCTCTTGTCCTTAAGTCGGCATTGTGCCTTTTGGCTTAAATTCCGATGCAATTTCTGTGTCTCATCGTCAATAAGAAGGTGCAAGTTATACAGTAAACCTGAAGTGGTGCATCGGAATCTAAAACTGGACTCACAGGAGAGGTTCAAATCATAGTTTGTGAGAGTGTCAGTCCTCTTGTACTTAAGTCGGCATTGTGCCTTTTGTCTTAAATATCGATGCAATTTCTGTGTCTAATCGTTAATAAGAAGGTGCAAGGTATACAGTGAACCTGAAGTGAAGCTTCGGAATCTAAAACTGGACCCACAGGGGAGGGTATCAGTCCTCTTGTACTTAAGTCGCCATTGTGCCTTTTGTATTAAATTCGGATGCAATTTCTGTGTTTCATCGTCAATTAGAAGGGCCATGGGATACAGAAAACCTGAAGTGAGCATCGGAATCTGAAACTGGACTCACAGGAGGGATTCAAATCATAGAAAGTGAGAGTGTCAGTCCTCTTTTACTTAAGTCGGCATTGTGCCTTTTGCATTAAATTCCGATGCAATTTCTGTGTCTCATCGTCAATAAGAAGGTGCAAGGTATACAGTAAACCAGAAGTGAAGCATCGGAATCTAAAACTGGACTCACAGGAGAGGTTCAACTCATAGAAGGTGAGAGTGTCAGTCCTCTTTTACTTAAGACGGCATTGTGCCATTTGTATTAAATTCGGATGCAATTTCTGTGTTTCATCGTCAATAAGATGGTCCAATGGATGCAGAAAGCCTGAAGCGATGCGTCGGAATCTAAAACTGAACTAACAGGAGAGGTTCAAATCATAGAAAGTTAGAGTGTCAGTCCTCTTGTAATTAAGTCGGCATTATGCCATTTGCATTAAATTCGGATGCAATTTCTGTGTATCATCGTCAATAAGAAGGTGCAAGGTATACAGTAAACCTGAAGTGATGCATCGGAATCTAAAACTAGACTCACAGGAGAAGTTCAAATCATAGAAAGTTAGAGACTCACTTCTGTTGTACTCAAGTCGGTATTGTGCTTTTGTATCAAATTCGGATGCAATTTCTGTGTTTCTTCGTCATTAAGAAGGTGCAAGGTATACAGTAAACCTGAAGTGAAGCATCGGAATCTAAAACTGGACTCACAGGTGAGGTTCAAATCATAGAAAGTGAGAGTGTCAGTCCTCTTGTGCTTAAGTCGGCATTGTGCCATTTCTATTAAATTTGGATGCAAATTCTGTGTTTCATCGTCAATAAGAAGGTCCAAGGGATACAGTAAACCGGAAGTCAAGCATCGGAATCCTAAACAGGACTCACAGGAGAGGTTCAAATCATAGATAGTTAGAGCGTTAGAGTGTCAGTCCTCTTGTACATATGTCGGAATTGTGCCTTTTGTATTACATTCGGACGCAATTTCTGTGTTTCATCGTCAATATGAAGGTGCAAGGTATACAGTAAACCTGAAGTGAAGCATCGGAATCTAAAACTGGACTCACAGGAGAGGTTCAAATCATAGAAAGTAATAGTGTCAGTCCTCTAGTACTTAAGTCGGCATTGTGCCATTTGTATTAAATTCGGATGCAATTTCTGTGTTTCATCGTCAATAAGAAGGTCCAAGGGATACAGTAAACCTGAAGTGAAGCATCGGAATCCTAAACTGGACTCACAAGAGAGGTTCAAATCATAGAGGGTTAGAGCGTTAGAGTGTCAGTCCTCTTGTAGTTAAGTCGGCATTGTGCCTTTTGTATTAAATTCGGATGCAATTTCTGTGTTTCATCGTCAATATGAAGGTGCAAGGTATACAGTAAAACTGAAGTGAAGCATCGGAATCAAAAACTGTACTCGCAGGAGAGGTTCAAATCATAGAAAGTGAGAGTGTCAATCCTCTAGTACTTAAGTCGGCATTGTGCCATTTGTATTAAATTCGGATGCAATTTCTGTGTTTCATCGTCAATAAGAAGGTCCAAGGGATACGGTAAACCTGAAGTGAAGCATCGGAATCCAAAACTGGACTCACAGAAGAGGTTCAAAACATAGAGAGTTAGAGCGTTAGCGTGTCAGTCCTCTTGTACTTAAGTCGGTATTGTGCCTTTTGTATTATATTCCGATGCAATTTCTTTGTTTCTTCGTCAATAGGAAGGTCCAAGCGATACAGTAAACCTGAAGTGAAGCATCGGAATCTAAACCTGGACTCACAGGTGAGGTTCAAATCACAGAAAGTGAGAGTGTCAGTCCCCTTGTACTTAAGTCGGCATTGTGCCTTTTGTATTAAATTCCGATGCAATTTCTGTGTCTCATCGTCAATAAGAATGTGCAAGGTATACAGTAAACCTGAAGTGAAGCATCGGATTCTAAAACTGGACTCACTGGAGAGGTTCAAATCATAGAAAGTGAGTGTGTCAGTCCTCTTGTACTTAAGTCGGCATTGTGACATTTGTATTAAATTTTGATGCAATTTCTGTGTTTCATCGTCAATAAGAAGGTCCAAGGGATACAGTAAACCGGAAGTGAAGCATCGGAATCCTAAACTGGACTCACAGGAGAGGTTCAAATCATAGAGAGTTAGAGCGTTAGAGTGTCAGACCTCTTGTACTTAAGTCGGCATTGTGCCTTTTGTATTAAATTCGGATGCAATTTCTGTGTTTCATCGTCAATATGAAGGTGCAAGGTATACAGTAAACCTGAAGTGAAGCATCGGAATCTAAAACTGGACTCACAGAAGAGGTTCAAATCATAGAAAGTAAGAGTGTCAGTCCTCTAGTACTTAAGTCGACATTGTGCCATTTGTATTAAATTCGGATGCAATTTCTGTGTTTCATCGTCAATAAGAAGGTCCAAGGGATACAGTAAACCCGAAGTGAAGCATCGGAATCCTAAACTGGACTCACAGGAGAGGTTCAAATCATAGAGGGTTAGAGCGTTAGAGTGTCAGTCCTCTTGTACTTAAGTCGGCATTGTGCCTTTTGTATTAAATTCGCATGCAATTTCTGCGTTCCATCGTCATTATGAAGGTGCAAGGTGTACAGTAAAACTGAAGTGAAGCATCGCAATCAAAAACTGGACTCACAGGAGAGGTTCAAATCATAGGAAGTGAGAGTGTCAATCCTCTAGTACTTAAGTCGGCATTGTGCCATTTGTATTAACTTCGGATGCAATTTCTGTGTTTCATCGTCAATAAGAAGGTCCAAGGTATACAGTAAACCTGAAGTGAAGCATTGAATTCTAAAACTGGACTCACAGGAGAGGTTCAAATCATAGAATGTTAGAGTGTCAGTCCTCTTGTACTTAAGTCGGCATTGTGCCTTTTGAATTTAATTCCGATGCAATTTCTGAGTTCCATCGTCAATAAGAAGGTGCATGGTATACAGTAAACATGAAGTGAAGCATCGGAATCAAAAACTGGGCTCACAGGAGAGGTTCAGATCATAGAAAGTGAGAGTGTCAGTCCACTTGTACCTAAGTCGGTATTGTGCCATTTGTATTAAATTGGGAAGCAATATCTGTGTTTCATCTTCAATAAGAAGGTCCAAGGGATACAGTAAACCTGAAGTGAAGCATCGGAATCTAAAACTGGACCCACAGGAGAGGTTCAAATCATAGATAGTTAGAGTCTCAGTCCTCTTGTACTTAAGTCGGCATTGTGCCATTTGTATTAAATTCGGATGCAATTTCTGTGTCTCATCGTCAATACGAAGGTCCAAGAGATACGGTAAACCTGAAGTGAAGCATCGGAATCCAAAACTGGACTCACAGAAGAGGTTCAAAACATAGAGAGTTAGAGCGTTAGCGTGTCAGTCCTCTTGTACTTAAGTCGGTATTGTGCCTTTTGTATTAAATTCCGATGCAATTTCTTTGTTTCATCGTCAATAAGAAGGTCCAAGGGATACAGTAAACCTGAAGTGAAGCATCGGAATCTAAAACTGGGCTCACAGAAGAGGTTCAGATCATAGAAAGTGAGAGTGTCAGTCCACTTGTACCTAAGTCGGTATTGTGCCATTTGTATTAAATTGGGAAGCAATTTCTGTGTTTCATCTTCAATAAGAAGGTCCAAGGGATACAGTAAACCTGAAGTGAAGCATCGGAATCTAATACTGGACTCACAGGAGAAGTTCAAATCGTAGAAAGTGAGAGTGTCATTCCTCTTGTACTTAAGTCGGTATTGTGCCTTTTGTCTTAAATTCCGATGCAATTTCTGTGTCTCATCGTCAATATGAAGGTGCAAGGTATACAGTAAACCTGAAGTGAAGCATCGGAATCCAAAACTGGACTCACAGGAGAGGTTCAAATCATAGAATGAGAGAGTGTCAGTCCTCTTGTACTTAAGTCGGCATTGTGCCATTTGTATTACACTCGGATGCAATTTCTGTGTTTCATCGTCAATAAGAAGGTCCAAGGAATACAGTAAACCTGACGTGAAGCATCGGAATCTAAAACTGGTCTCACAGGAGAGGTTCAAATCATAGAAAGTGAGAGTGTCAGTCCTCTTGTAATTAAGTCGGCATTATGCCATTTGTATAAACTTCGGATTCAATTTCTGTGTTTCATCGTCAATAAGAAGGTCCAAGGGATACAGTAAACCTGAAGTGAAGCATCGGAATCTAAAACGGGACTCAAAGGAGGGGTTCAAATCATAGAAAGTGAGAGTGTCAGTCCTCTTGCACTTAAGACGCCATTGTGCCATTTGTATTAAATTCGGATGCAATTTCTGTGTTTCATCGTCAATAAGAAGGTCCAATGGATACAGAAAACCTGTAGTGAAGCATCGGAATCTAAAACTGGACTTACAGGAGGGGTTCAAATCATAGAAAGCGAGAGTGTCAGTCCTCTTGTACTTAAGACGGCATTGTGCCATTTGTATTAAATTCGGATGCAATTTCTGTGTCCCATCGTCAATAAGAAGGTGCAAGGTATACAGTAAATGTGAAGTGAAGCATCGGAATCTAAAACTAGACTCACAGGAGAAGTTCAAATCATAGAAAGTTAGAGACTCACTTCTGTTGTACTCAAGTCGGTATTGTGCTTTTGTATCAAATTCGGATGCAATTTCTGTGTTTCTTCGTCATTAAGAAGGTGCAAGGTATACAGTAAACCTGAAGTGAAGCATCGGAATCTAAAACTGGACTCACAGGTGAGGTTCAAATCATAGAAAGTGAGAGTGTCAGTCCTCTTGTACTTAAGTCGGCATTGTGCCTTTTGTATTAAATTCCGATGCAATTTCTGTGTCTCATCGTCAATAAGAAGGTGCAAGGCATACAGTATACCTGAAGTGAACTATCGGAATCTAAAACTGGACTCACTGGAGAGGTTCAAATCATAGAAAGTGAGAGTGTCAGTCCTCTTGTACTTAAGTCGGCATTGTGCCATTTCTATTAAATTTGGATGCAAATTCTGTGTTTCATCGTCAATAAGAAGGTCCAAGGGATACAGTAAACCGGAAGTGAAGCATCGGAATCCTAAACAGGACTCACAGGAGAGGTTCAAATCATAGATAGTTAGAGCGTTAGAGTGTCAGTCCTCTTGTACTTATGTCGGAATTGTGCCTTTTGTATTAAATTCGGACGCAATTTCTGTGTTTCGTCGTCAATATGAAGGTGCAAGGTATACAGTAAACCTGAAGTGAAGCATCGGAATCTAAAACTGGACTCACAGGAGAGGTTCAAATCATAGAAAGTGAGAGTGTCAGTCCTCTCGTCCTTAAGTCGGCATTGTGCCTTTTGGCTTAAATTCCGATGCAATTTCTGTGTCTCATCGTCAATAAGAAGGTGCAAGTTATACAGTAAACCTGAAGTGGTGCATCGGAATCTAAAACTGGACTCACAGGAGAGGTTCAAATCATAGTTTGTGAGAGTGTCAGTCCTCTTGTACTTAAGTCGGCATTGTGCCTTTTGTCTTAAATTCCGAAGCAATTTCTGTGTCTAATCGTTAATAAGAAGGTGCAAGGTATACAGTGAACCTGAAGTGAAGCTTCGGAATCTAAAACTGGACCCACAGGGGAGGGTATCAGTCCTCTTGTACTTAAGTCGCCATTGTGCCTTTTGTATTAAATTCGGATGCAATTTCTGTGTTTCATCGTCAATAAGAAGGACCATGGGATACAGAAAACCTGAAGTGAGCATCGGAATCTGAAACTGGACTCACAGGAGGGATTCAAATCATAGAAAGTGAGAGTGTCAGTCCTCTTTTACTTAAGTCGGCATTGTGCCTTTTGCATTAAATTCCGATGCAATTTCTGTGTCTCATCGTCAATAAGAAGGTGCAAGGTATACAGTAAACCAGAAGTGAAGCATCGGAATCTAAAACTGGACTCACAGGAGAGGTTCAACTCATAGAAGGTGAGAGTGTCTGTCCTCTTTTACTTAAGACGGCATTGTGCCATTTGTATTAAATTCGGATGCAATTTCTGTGTTTCATCGTCAATAAGATGGTCCAATGGATGCAGAAAGCCTGAAGCGATGCGTCGGAATCCAAAACTGGACTAACAGGAGAGGTTCAAATCATAGAAAGTTAGAGTGTCAGTCCTCTTGTAATTAAGTCGGCATTATGCCATTTGCATTAAATTCGGATGCAATTTCTGTGTTTCATTGTCAATAAGAAGGTGCAAGGTATACAGTAAACCTGAAGTGATGCATCGGAATCTAAAACTAGACTCACAGGAGAAGTTCAAATCATAGAAAGTTAGAGACTCACTTCTGTTGTACTCAAGTCGGTATTGTGCTTTTGTATCAAATTCGGATGCAATTTCTGTGTTTCTTCGTCATTAAGAAGGTGCAAGGTATACAGTAAACCTGAAGTGAAGCATCGGAATCTAAAACTGGCCTCACAGGTGAGGTTCAAATCATAGAAAGTGAGAGTGTCAGTCCTCTTGTACTTAAGTCGGCATTGTGCCTTTTGTATTAAATTCCGATGCAATTTCTGTGTCTCATCGTCAATAAGAAGGTGCAAGGCATACAGTATACCTGAAGTGAAGCATCGGAATCTAAAACTGGACTCACTGGAGAGGTTCAAATCATAGAAAGTGAGAGTGTCAGTCCTCTTGTACTTAAGTCGGCATTGTGCCATTTCTATTAAATTTGGATGCAAATTCTGTGTTTCATCGTCAATAAGAAGGTCCAAGGGATACGGTAAACCTGAAGTGAAGCATCGGAATCCAAAACTGGACTCACAGAAGAGGTTCAAAACATAGAGAGTTAGAGCGTTAGCGTGTCAGTCCTCTTGTACTTAAGTCGGTATTGTGCCTTTTGTATTATATTCCGATGCAATTTCTTTGTTTCATCGTCAATAGGAAGGTCCAAGCGATACAGTAAACCTGAAGTGAAGCATCGGAATCTAAAACTGGACTCACAGGAGAAGCTCAAATCGTAGAAAGTGAGAGTGTCACTCCTCTTGTACTTAAGTCGGTATTGTGCCTTTTGTCTTAAATTCCGATGCAATTCCTGTGTCTCATCGTCAATAAGAAGGTGCAAGGTATACAGTAAACCTGAAGTGAAATCGGAATCTAAAACTGGACTCACAGGAGAGGTTCAAATCATAGAATGAGAGAGTGTCAGTCCTCTTGTACTTAAATCGGCATTGTGCCATT